>NW_010561384.1:14023-37080 GCF_000687285.1 Phaethon lepturus | reverse complement strand
GGGGGGGGAGCAGCTCTCGCCCCTGAAGGTGCCCGGCTGGGTTTTGTGGTGGTGGCTGGACATCGAGGGGCTGCCTTCTTTCACTCTTCGCTTGCCCCAAAAAGGGACTCCGTGGGCTGCTGCGGGAACGCGTGTTTATTTACCTGCCCTTCCTGAGCTGGCTCAAATATCTAGCGACTAAGAAACTTCCTCCGAGTCCGGTTTTAAAACTTTATCTTTTTGTTAAAACACAGCTCCCTAGGCCAAATTTAGCACTGAGGAGGCATCATATGGATCATATGGAAGGCTGGGAATAAAATTAATTAATGCATGGATTACAATGACCTATAAATGTCATTGTTTCATCTCAAAGATATATTGGTACTGTAATTTTTACTTAACTCTTTCAAAGGACCACATGTGAGCACCACTGAATGGATACGGAAATTATTTATACAGCATGTTAAGGGGACATTAAAGCGTTTCATAGCATGTGGTAGGCCTCTCAGCGAGGCGAAAGACACAGATCAGCTATGCAGCTGTGGTGTGCTGCTTTGGCTGTGCCAAAGCCACCAGATGATGTAGCTTTCCTGCCTGCTTGCCTCGAAAATAAATGTGAGCCGCATTCCCCAGGAAGGGGCTGGATGCAGCAGGATCCCCACCTTTAAATCCACGGAGGGGACAAGGGCAGAGGTTTCATATTTTTCAGCTTTTTTGCTGCCTGTTTTGTGCCCTGGCTGCATTTTCTACCCCGGGGTGGTTTGCCCCGTGCCAGGTAGGTGCCAGCCTTTGCACAGCCTCTTTGTTCAGGAAACCCAGCATCCCCCAGAGATCAATGACTTGTGGCTACTGCCCGCTTCAGTGATTGTAGTGGTTAGGAAACCCTTTGTAGCTCTGCCTCCTCTGCAAAATAACAATAATAATAATAAAAAAAAAAAAAAGAAAGAAAAAAAGAGCAGGCATCCATCCTGTATGGGCTCCAGCTCCCCAGGGAGGTGGCCAGATCCTCTGCCCTCCTGCTGTGCTCCTTCCAGCCTGGGGTACCAGCCCCGCTTCCCCGGCTCTGGCCTCGGCTGTGATCACTGGCTGCAAACAAGGTTATATATATAGACCATACACACACACACACCCCCAAATTATACGTCTAAGTGAAATACAGATGCAAATTTTATTTTTTTGTATATGCAAAATACACTACATATATGCAATATTTATATGGAAAAAACCAATCTGTATACACACAGAAAGAAGGCTGATGTAGATGAAAGCCCCGCGGGTACGTAGGTGCATACGTGCCTCCTGTTACAGAAAATAATGACCGTGAACTATGGCAGCAACCCGGAGAAGCCTTCTGGTGACATCATTAACTAGCTGAGCTTTGCTCTCCAGGTTTATGATGATGTCATCAGAATGCCTTGACAGAGAGTATCTTTAACCTAGCAATTCACACTTGACCATCATTTATTTGATAATCTATACGCCGGCTGACACCGCTAACCGGTGTGTAGGCTGAATTCAGAGCGGTGCGTGCGGTCCGGCACCGCCTCCGCCTCCGTGAAGCCTTGGCAGGGGCTGGGGAGCAGAGCCTGCATTTTTGGTGCAAACCTGAGTGCGCGTTTGATTAACGGCTTGGGCCGACGCCTAACTTCAGATGTGTCTAAATGGCTCGGGAGATACTTTTCTGAGGGGAAGTAGAGTGATTTTTAATGATGCTGAGATATCGATGCCCTGAGCGGTACACGCAGGATGGGCAAAGGTGCTTGCGGTCCAGTTTCGGTCCTGGTCCTAAAACCCAGCGAGGTCTTAAAAACTATGTGCAATTTCAGGTACGTAAAAAATACCCCCCAAAAATACGTCAGTAGGTCTGTGGAGCCCATAGTGGCTTTTGAAAACTTGACTGTGGCTCTGTTGGACCTTGGGACCCCAATCACATCAGCCTTTTGGAAAATCATATGCGACGCGTATTCCAGCCAGCCTTTACCAATGTTAAACTGCATGCTTAGCATATACCAGATCACAACCACGGTTGGAAGGAAAAACTTGGGTAACATTTACCAGGACGGCCACGAAGCGATGTTGGGTAACATGTTCAGTAGGATTAAAAAAAAAAAAAAAAAAAAAAAAAAAGTGACAGCAGGACAGTTTATATTCAATGCTTAACTGTATTTGACATTGTGATTTTCTTATTTCAGATTTACATGCTGGAGAAGACTGTAATGCAACAACATTGCTGCTGTGAGCACCCTTTGGCTGGCACCTTTGCTTTTAAAACAATGCGGTCAGATTGATTTTTGTGGAAGATTGCAAAAATTATAAACAAGGCAGGGACATGTGCAACGTGATTTGACTCTTCTGGTGGCAGCAGTAAAACAAAACTTGGAGTCGGTGCAGGGATTTCAAAACAAAGCAGGTTTTGGGTCATCTACCCAAAAAAAACAAAGAAAAAAAGAAAAAAAATTTAAAATCATAATAAAAAAATACTGTGTAGGTACCTGGGAACCACAGGTTCCGCTCTCAAATTCCTAGATATTAGTAGGGTATAAAAAGGTATCGGTTTCCAAAGTAACCATAACAACATGTTTTCATGAGTTCCTGTTGAGAAGCCAAAAACCTTTGTGAGCAATAAATCAACCAGTTTATATCTCTGAACTTAAATCTTTTATTGGTTACTGATTAACTTAACTGTGCTGCCTGACAAATCTTCATAATAAATAAGCTAACCAGCAAGCACTTAAAAATCCAGCTAACTTTGTTTAAAGGACTATCACTGAAACATGCTCTCGATTACAATGAATTTGGCAGTCAGCATGTGGTCATGTGCACGTTTCAACATGGATCTAAACCCCAGAAATCACAAGACATGGAGTTATAAAAAAAAAAAAAATCCCTCTGCAACTACTTTAAGTGAATATACGTGTTGATATTTATCAGCGGTGTTGCTACAGGCAAAATAATTAGTAACTACTAATTAGCGCAGTCCTTCTGACAGAATATAGTGGGAAAATGTCTATTGACTCCCGGTGCCGGGGTTGTCGGTGCTTAAGGTGACGTGATAACAGCAGAAAGTTATACAGTGGATTGTGGGATTCTAGGTATTTGCTTTGTGTGCATCCCGTAAATATACAGCCTTCCTGAGATTCGGGATGTTGGTGGCTAAATTTTGGGAGGCTTTTCTTTTTTTCTCCTGGTTTTTGTAGAAGGCTTATGCGAGTTGTTGGCTTCCACAGCAAGTCTACATTTAAATTAATTAAACTGTTGACAGTTAAATTGTACCAAGTAGCTTCGATATAAAAGATGATTCCCAGATTTTTTTCCATGCAACTTAAAAAAAAAAAAAAAAGAGAAAAAAAAAGAAGAAGAAAGAATCTGAGGAACTTCGTTCTAAACATCTGTCTGGGCAGATGTCAAAATGCAGAGTGTTACTGCATTATACTGTGTGAGTATATGACACCATGTTATTACTCTTGGCTTAAATATTCACAATGGATTTTATGATCTATTTAAAAGAAACCTTTGATGAGAGTGTAAACTCTTATCTTTTGTCATACAGTAAGCACCTTTGTGTAACTAATTCTAAAGTAAATATTGAAAAATAACACAATGTTTTTTTTCTACATCTTATTCACAGTGCATGAATATTTATACAGAGGGAATTGCTGATATGTGACGGTGGAAAAGGTTTGGCAGATTTTCTCTGAAAATGAATTTTGGTGAATAAACTCCTTTTGAAGTAAGTTTGTATTGTTCCGAATTGCTCTGGATAAAATCATAAGCTTCGAGCTGTATGTTAGCCAGCTGATTATAATCTGGTACAATAATCTGCATTTCTTCAAGAAATGAGAGAGAGACAGTGTCAAGGACATTACAAATCCAATAGTAATTTAGGGAATTGAGCTAGAACGAGGCAATGCTTATAACACTAATATTCCAGAGACACGTTGTTTAATTTTTGTTTCCAGATTGCATATATTAACCCATTTTATTAACCTGTCTATAGCCTTGATTCAATAAACCATTCCTATTCAGCAGAGCTCTAAAGCATATGTTTGCCTTTAAACACATGCTTAAATCCCATTGACTTTTTAATGCTTAAAGTTAAGCATGTGCTTAGATGTTTTTGCTTGGCTCTGCAAAAAAAAAACCAAAAACCCCCCAAAACCCCAAACCAACAAAAAACCAAAAACACCAAAAAACCTGGGGAAAAAAAGCAATAAAGGGTGAAATTTTAAAAAGCTTAAAACAAGAAAGCAAACCCGCAAACTGCTCTTTTTTCCCCCCTTACTCTCAAGAACCCCCAGACTATTTTTAACTGAATACCTGAAACAAACATGCCTTATTTTGGAGCGTACTTGGACCTGAAATCATGGAGACTGCCAAAGAGACGAACAATAGTGGGAATATCTCGCTGTTTGCTTAATGAGCAATGAGTGGAAGTGTGAAGGTGAAAAGACAGATTCTGGGTTCGAGAGTGACAAGGTGAGACTGCTTCTTTATCACACCTTTCTTTTTTTAAACCCAAGCATCATTTTCAAAGCAGTAAAAAAATAATAATAATAAAATAAAATCTGTGGCTGGGAATTGCTCCATAGCTTGCAGCCAACTGATTCGCGTTTGCTCCCATTGCTTGCTTCATGGGAAATGTCAACTTGCTACAGAAAGTTTTAATTGGTTTATGAGTGATATATTCAAGCTGCTTATTTCCTAAAACATCTGTTTTTGTTTTAGTTCCCCAATGTCAAATGGTTGCTGATATCCCAAGGTAGCACGCTGTTTCCAAGTCATATTTCCTGGGGTACCTATCAATAAAAAGCCCCTTAAATTGAGCGTAATGAAATTAATGCAAGGTAGTCAAGAAGTCTCCAGAATCAAGATATCAAAACGTCCCTATTTCCATTATTTTTTTTCCACATTGCTTGTGATTGACTGCTTTTGGGGCTTGGAGGAAGAAAGTCATGAGAGTTATGGCTTATTTCATCTTTTTCCCCCCTACCTCTCTGATGGCCTTGAGCAAGTCTAATTTGTATTGTTATGGAAATTGGAATTAAGCCAGGGGAAGCACAAGCTTCATGCTGCACCCGATGGCAAAATCCAGTCATTTTTCTACTTGGTGGACAGGGAGACTACAATTTGTTTGAAGATCTGTCTGCTCCATGTGACAACAGGAGTCCTAACGTAAACAGGCAATTGTGAGCACTGAAAATGAGCCAAGCATTCACAAGAGGTTTTCATCTGCATGCAGACACACACAAAAAAGTCCTCAGTTTCCCACCACCCTGTGGCTTGGGCCAGAAAGGGAAAAAGGATGTTTATGAAGCAGTTATCGCTCCCAATATCTGAATATATGCAGGGGTCTTCTATTCGGATCACAAAAGAGGGTAGTTCTGCAATATTCATCTACGAGGTGTCCCCGATGCCAATCGGCTCTATTTTCATCCATCGTTTATTGTGAATTTTGTTTTCAAGCTTCTGGGGAAAAGGAATACTGGAGAAATTTTTTCTTGGGTTAAAGAAAGCCAATTTGAAGCAGAGGCGGTCCGACTGAAATTGGCCAAAACAAAGCCCACCTCAAAAGTAAATCAAGTGTTACCTATCAAAATAAGCCTAAAAGCAGAAGACAGGGGAGAGGCAAAAAAAAAGTTTGCAGATTAACTTACTTACCAAAAACTCATTTGCGCCCGAATGAAATGAAGTTATAAGGATAAAATTCTCAGCAGATTTGCACAGCACAGTAATAGCCTTTATGCTTGGAAATTTATGGGCCATGGACAGTTTATAAGAAACGATGTAGTTCATCAGAGAAGCAGACTGATGGAGCACATGGGAGCATTCTGCGCAGGAAGTTGGGTTTTGGAATAATACTTACTTTGATAGAGTTGTTTTGTTAGCTAAGTAAAACAGTAGGGAAGCCAATGGCCACTTAGGCTTCAAACATAAATATATATTTATAAGTCACCCAGCTGCTTAATTGAGATCTCTAGTGTTTTCCCTAAGTATATCTTATCCAAAAAAACAGTAACACAGAAAATAACAACAGCAGCAAAGACCTGCTGTACGCTGAGGTTCATTTAATCAGCTAGTAGTAGCGAGGGGGAAAATGGAGCATTACTTTAGGGGCAGATTCGTTGAGATTCCTGGAGGCTCTTCAGCCCACGTAGCGGCTCAGATTGGGCTCAAGTTGCTCTCTAGCAATTGCCTCCCCAAGAAGCAGCAGGATAGTGCCCTTGCCATACTTCTGACCTCTCTCGGTGGCTTTTCCTCTAGAAGAAGGGTCCGGTATAACTTGTGTCTGAGTAGCGTTACCAAGTACTTGCAACCCAGTTTGGAAAGATAAACGCTGGGGTTCTTGCCAGATGCTAGCTGTGTTGGCCGTGGAGGGGGAGGGAAGTACATGGGGCTTCAAAATGTTCTCCAAGGGAGGTTACACAGGGGATGGTTCATTAAATTTGAGCAAAGAACTGGAAAATAAGATTTCACACTCCTAGGCTCGAGCAGCCTGGGTGAATTTGGGATCCCTGGAAAATCTTGAGGATATTTAGCAAGTACTGGGGAGCTTCAGGAAATACTCTGGAGGTTTTTGAGAGGGTGTTTTATTCTTGGAGCGCACCTCCCAGGTGAGGTAGAGGGTAGGGCCTCCCACTCCGAGCACCCTGGGGTGCTGGCCAGCTCTCAAAAGCCACGTCTGGCTTTACTTGTGGAGTCCAAGGCGGGTGGACACTGGGGTCTTGGGCTCGGCTTCAGCAGTCCCACAGTCAGAGCTCTTCTCAGTCCTCTGATTGAGCGCTATGGTTTTAATCCATGTCTCCTACTTTCCAGGTGCCTATCCCAGCTTGGAGGCTGCTGAAGAGATGTGGCTCTTGGTCTTTTCTAATGCAATTGTTTCTCCCTGTACAGGCAGTTTAATATCGATTGCAACAGCGACTCGAAACCAGTTCTTTGACATCTTTGACATAGATTTGAGCTTGAGGCTTGGCCTGAGCAAGACTTGAAGGTTGAGTTTTCTCCCTCCCTCCCTCCCTCTCATCAGGAGATAGGGCTGAACTGGCTTTGGTGTGAATCCTAGTTCTTCCTATCCCTATCCCCTAACAGGGGCACCCACATCCTCTGATAAAGTCTAATTTTAGGAAGATGTCTCTGTTCAACCAAAGCTTTGCGCACGGGCTAAGGTTTAAATACTCACTAAAATAACCTACTTAATTGGGTCCTCAGAAGCGTTAGAGGGCCTAAGTAGCAAAAATGGAGATTTGTGGAGAAACACGATGGATGAGTAATGTTAAGGACTGCTTGCTAAGCACTGAAATATCACAGGCGTGTCCAACCTGCCCAGCATCTGGGGGATCAGGGTCTGCTCCTGCAGCTGGTGGTTCTGGGACCACCCCGTACGTTCACCGCAATGTCCGATGGCTGGAAAGACGCTCTCAGCTGGTCGTCTTCAATTTCCCCTTATCCCCCTGCCCTGGCTCTCAAGCACGTTTGTGTTCAAACCAGGGTTTGCTCCTTATCATGCTTGCAGCCCATTTCCTCCTCCTGTTTTATAGGCAGTGAAGTCTAAATGGTAAATTAGTGACATCTTCATTATTATGGCAGTAGAGTGCAGTGCCATCCTGATGCTATTCCCCGTAGGAGCGAGCAGAAGGAGAAGTTAGGATGGAAGCGATAGCGATCGTATTCCAGTATAAATATCTGAAGTGATAGCCAAAAACTGCTGTGCTGCGCTCTGGCTTTTCCTGTAGCTTTGTTTCGCCAGCTGAAAACATCTTGGAGAACATTTGATAGCTTCAAAACTGTCCCCCTTTCTCGAGGTGCAGCTGAGTTTATCCATAGCTGCCAAGCCACGCAGCTGGAAATAGAAACGGGTATTTCGGAGAGCTTGGCTTGCTGAGGGGGTGGACTTGAAGGGAGCAGCTCTCCAGATTTGCAAAGAGCTCTTCCATTACTGTTCACACCTTCCCTGGGAAAGATGCTGTCAGTAAAAATGCCCCAGCGCTTACCAGAGAGTAGGAGCCAGACGCTGCGGTGATTTGCTGCTCTTCCTTTCTCGTGTGGAGCGGGGAAAGCCTTTCAACATTGGGTTGTTTGTTTTGTTTGGTGGCACTTGCCCACAAAGGAGGGAGGGGAACCTTAAATAATGTTGCGGTTCAGGCAGCTCAAAGGTGTTGAAGAGAGCTGCGTGAAATCAGTTTAAAGCATTTTAAAATGCGGTTTTGGCAAAGCCAAGCTTGCAGGTTCATTTCCCATCCTACTGAGGCTTCCTTTGAGTTTGTCCAAAACCTCAACCTTTCCGTGGACGTCAGGAAAACTTTGTCACTTCTGGAATAAAAGCGGGGGATTTGACAGTTGTCCCCTTGCTTTTCCCCCGGGATTTCTGACTCCCACAGGCACACTGGTAAAGCTCCTGAAACCTGTGCTGAAGCCTGCCTCTGCGCTTGCGCCAGAAAGGGGCATCCGTGCCACGCTTAGCCCTACTGGAAACCTGGTCCTTCCCGTGAGGAACTGGGGCTTGAGCTCTGTTGCTCCTTAAGGCACCATCATCTGCAAAAAACCCCGTTCCCAAACTCAGGGGAGTTTGCCCTTTGCAAAATTTGGGTCTCAGTTTGCTCTGGGACAGATGACACGCGTCCTGTAAGTTGTCCATCTGAAGGGATGAGCAAGTAAATGAATCAACTCTGGTCCCAAACGGCTTGGTGAGTTGGAGGGGTACTGGCGGGTGGGAACAGGGCAGCACTGCTGAAGCGCATCCCAGGGACCAGCACCGCCGTCTCTGCACTCGTAGCAGCAAACCCACATCAGGTACGTTCACGCAGAGCTGAGCCGTGGACATGGTGCACGCAGATACCCACACCCGTGTCCCCGTGCCTCGGCACCGTGTCACTGAGCAAAGCTGCCTCCTGCCTAATTTTATGAATTTACCTTTTTGAAGTTGCTTGTTCACTTACGAAGTCTATAGTTTTGACTAGATGCAAGTTTACTTTTTAAAGTCAGAAGTGGGAGAATTTGCTTTTCTAACTTTTTGCTAACTTAGAATTTTAATTATTTTTTTTCCTTTGAGTTAGAGGTCTTATTTTAATTATGACCTTAATACTGTGCAGCTTGAACAAAACTTTAGTTTGTATCCAGAAGAACCACAGATTTATAAAACCAACAAACTTGTTTTATAAACAAACTTGTTTTATAAAACCAACAAACAAGGTAAAGAACTGATCGTTTCTAAGGAGGAAGACCTTTGTGCCTAAAGCGCATCGTAACACTGGTGCTAGTGTGGCTCTGTCTGACGGCAGCGCTGATGTGCCAGTCACTCAAAACCAGGAAGCAAAACAACCTATATTTGAGCAAACCAGATGATGTTGGGAGTGATATCATCCACTCTTTTTCTTTCCTGTCCCAGGATCTCGTTTTTAGGGGTGCTGCTCTCTGCTAGGTGGGAGTTGCAAAGGCACCGGGGGGTGCTGGCAGTCTCCCTCTATGGCCCAGCTCCTGCAGTCAGCCCTCACCCCGAATTTCCCAAATCTTGCTCCTATTCCCCAGGAATCAGTGACATGACAGAGGGTCTGGTGGTGGGACAGCTGGCACAGCTCAAAGGTGCTGGAGCTGTTGTGGTGACCATCTGACCCAAGGACGTGTTGCCTGGCTCTCTCTGCCGCTCTCGTGGCCTCCTGCTCTGCTTTCTCCTCATGTGGCATGTCCTCTTCAGCGTATTCATCCTGCCTTTGGTGTGTCATGGCAACTGTGTCAGATGTTTTATTAAGCACTGTTTTTCTTTTACCCTGCAACTGAACCCAGTCTCCTGGGAAATATGGGCTGAGCCCAAAAGACATTAACGTGCCTGCCAAAATGTCATTTTTTGAACCTATGGAGGAAAGGAAAAAAAGAAAGGCAAAAGGAAGGATCATCCCGTCCTTGGTACGGCCACATTTTGAAACGTTCATCATGTTTATAAGGTGGATGTTTCTCAAATGATAGGAGCTGCTGCAGAAGCAGTGTTGCAGAAGTCATGGCAAGTGATGCTGGAGTAAACCTTGGGAGGTCATCAGGCCCAGTTCTTCACCTACACAGAAGTAGCCATTCCTGGACTAGACCAAAAAACCAGAGAGGACTGAAAACTGGTTTGCATGGTCCTGTTTGGACTCCATGCCTCTAAATTCCGTCAGACCCAAACATTGAAAAAAAACCCCATCAGAATTTTTATTGAATGGTGTGCTCTTCCCAGAGTGTATTGATCTGTTGTGTTATCATCACCAAGCCCAGTAAAAGAAAAAATACCAGTCTCCTTTTTTATGGTCTTTCTCAGTTTTGCAGCTTGCACTGTGGCCATGATACCACCCAAGGTCCACTATTTCAGCATTCAAGAAGACCATGTTTGTTCTCTGCGTGGTTTTAAGCCATGTTGGCTGGTTTTCCTATGGACTTTGCTGGTTTCTGTAGGAGTGCTGGTTTCTGTAGGAGCTACTCAGCGTGTACCGATGACCTCCCATCACTGAGCACCCATTCATTGGAGGTGGATAGAGTTTTGCAGTGGATGGGGAGAACAAATTTTTGATTTTTTGGGTCTTTCAGATGTGGCAACCTTAGGGGAAGTGCAGAGCTTGCTCACATCTCAGATCCCACAGGGACCTTCCAGGCATCCCCAACCGCAGGTGTGGGATATGGCAATCAGGAGTGGAGAAATGTCAGATGAGTTACTAAATACATAGCAGGCAACATAGGTTCCTGACCAATTTGCCGGCCAGGCACTCCCGGCCCATCAGGCGTGGGAAACTGCAGCCCTCGGGGTGATATCCCGCAAGTTTTGCTCCTCCGCCAGAAGAACTTGTTGAATGCCAGGTTGGCACCAACTTGAGTGTTCAGCAAGTGGGAGAAGAGCAGGAACTGAAGCTCCTGGAGGTGGCTGTGGTTGACTGCTCCAGCAACGGCGGCACGTGCTGGAGGTGGAGGTGGGGGGGAAGAACCCACCCCTGTTTTCCAGGGAATCAAATTGCTCTGAGTGGTGGCTGGAGGGGTCCTGCAGTGCATTTCACGAGAGTTTACATAGTTCTGGATCCTCTACCACTTAGAATGGAAAAAAGAAAGGCAATCTGTTTGATCAGGCCTCTCCCACTCGATATGTGTATTGGATTCTACATTAAAGCTTTTAACAGTTACGTACACATCTGAGCTTGAGCTATTGTTAGCCCATGTGATGGATTAAGATCAAGAATGTTAATGTTATCCAAAGGAACGCTTTTTAATGTATATTGCGATTGTATAAACAGGGTCACCAGAGCTAAATGGGATGTCAATGACCTATGAAGATCATAAAGTAAACAAAAGATCTTAAAATAAGCATGTAACCTGAACACGTCGGGGATTGTTGTATATCAAAGGCATTTGCTTATATAAAGTAAGGGAAAATTACTTACGGGTAATGTTGTTTGCCACAAGTCTACCTCTTGCCTGCCCTACAAAGGAAACCTACCCGGAGGGACTGGGGTATGTCTCCATCTACCAGGAAGCACCGAGCCCGCAGGCCCCGACCCAGCAGAACTTAGCTTTTGTACACGCGTAGTAAACATAGGCTCAAATCCCAGGGAGCAGTGGTAAGGCGTCATTCCTGGTCAACAGCAAGGCTCCTCCTGCCCTAATCAGAGAGGGAGGGAGGATGACCCCACCAAATGCTGCTGCCAGGTGGGTTTTGGAGCCCCGGTGACACAGGGGAGATGATGGCAGGTCCATGGGGCCAGGCAGCTGAGTGGGAATTAGCGTAGACCAGATGGTCGCAAACACTGGGAAGAGACTAAGAGCTTTTTTTTTTTTTCTCTCTTTAAGAACATTAACATTTCCCTCCTTGCTTCCACACTGTTAGGATTGAAGAGTCAGGGCTCTTTTGGCTTGTTTTTTCTTACGTGGTAGCCCCTAAATTATTGCTGTGGGAGGGTGAGCCCCTTGTTCTAGATGCCCTAACCCAAAGGGACTTAAAGAATTTCTTGTGAGATAGCAGGGTTAAAATCAGGGATTTTCCCTGGAAGAAGGGGATCCTGGGGTCTTCCTATTCTGTCTTCAGCGCAGGTGGTTATCCTGCCAAAGTGCAGAGCATTTCATTTGTCCTTGCTGAATTTAATCATATTTTCTCCAAGCAGTTTCTCCAGTTTTGAGTTCTAATCCTGTCCTTACCGTCCCTCCCAGCCTGGTCCCCTCTGCAAATGTAATGAACATGTTCTATCCCATTAGCTGGAGCACTCATGGAAATAGTGGCCAGGACCACGACTGACCATGGAGAACGCTTTTGCCATTGTGAATGGGAACCATCGAGAACATCTTTCTGGGAAAGGCTTTAAGAAATCGTTCTACACTTAGCCCAAAACAGTTCTACCAAGACCATGTTTTCCTCATTTGCTTACAAGAATGTCATAAGAAACAGTTTACTGAAGTCATGGTATGCGATACTTAACTGCTTTTTCTGTACAGGCCGTTACGTTATCATAGGAGGAAATTCTGCTAGTCTGATAATATTTGTTCTTGTAAAAAGTCTGTGCTGGTTGTTTTCAGATTATTTACTTGTTCCATTTTTTTTTTTCCTAGCAGGTTAAATTACTGGTCTAGAATACCCCAGCTCTTTAAAAAAAATAAAACAAAACAAAATTAAAAAAAAAAGAAACAAACCCCCAAAAAACCTTCACCTGTCCACCATGAGGTCTCAGATTAACCTTTGAGAGATGGTCACAGCTAGTTCCTTAATTGCCATCAGGTGATGTTCATCAAGCCCAGCTGAGCTGGAAGTATCTAGTTTATTTAAGCTCTCTATGAGCTTGTAGTTTCTCTCTCTGCTTCTGGAATTACTTGTATGGGCTCCTGAGTTATGGTTGATCTCAACAAGGACCGATGCAAAGCAGAGGTGAGAGCAAAGCAAACTGGAGAAAATGGGAGATTAATCAGTGATTTTTTTTTTCCTTCCTGTGTGGTACTATTTTGCTGGCTCTACAGAAATCCTGCTGGACAGAAGAGCTCCAAGCAAGAAGCTAAGGCTGTGACTTTATTTCATCCTTTAATTTCAGTCACTCTCTGTCGGAGACTATGAGCTTAGATATCCAAACGTCACGCTGGGTGGTAGCGTAGGTGAAATGAAACTCAGTGCCTGTCCTAGGGCACGTCTAAGTTCTCCTCCCTGAATAGTTGGGCCCTGGGACCCAGGGAGATGACTGCTCCCGGTTGCCGGCGATAAGCGATCCCTTTGCGGGCGGCCCTGACCCCGATCCTCACCACGTGCATCCTACCGCGCAGCCCTTGGCCGGGGCTGAGCTCGCGCGTGCTCGAGGCGGAGCGACGCTGCCGCTAGGGAGTAAGGGACTGCGGCGCTTCCGTTCCCTCTGGCTTCGTGCTTCGTTTCACATCTAGTAGACGGTTTCTGCGGCCTTTCTCTTCCCTTTCATCAGGGGTAGGGGTTTGGGGTCTTGGTGCCCTGAGCTACTCAGGGGGGCCAACATCCAAGAGCTGTTCCCACCGCTTCTGGGCGTTTGCTGCCACCTCAGCTGCCCCAGACCAACCCCTCCATGGCCTATGCCTCACACGTGCCATGACCCTTCTCCCTTTCCCAGGGGTAGGAGAGCGTGTCCAAGGCAGAGGAGACCCGAGAACCAAGTTCTCCCCTCTGTTGTGAGCATAAACCTTCTTCCAGCTCTTGGGAGAGAGTTACTGATGTTCCAAGTGGTTGCTGTGGTTGACAGCTGCCCAGCAGTATCCCTCATTGTTCCCGTGTTACCTCTGGGGCTTTCTTTGTTTTAGTGTAATTTGGGGTTTTGTTTGTTTCGGAGAAAGTTATTTTCCATTTACCTTTGGGAATTTTCTGTTAAGCTAATGTGAACCGGAGTATCAGTGTTTAGAAGGATGACATAGAGAAATATGGGATTATCCCTTGGCTACGGGAAAAAACTTCACAACATTGATAGATCTTCGCTTTTAGGTGCGGGCATATAGTTTTGTTTTCTTCCTGATACACGTGTACCAATGCACCACAAAGGAATGTAAATGTACATGTACAAAATGGTCCTTGCTACTTCAGCAAGCTCTTCACAGCATGTAAAAATTCAGCTGTTCTCCATTACTGATATTACGACAGTAATCAGCAATTTAAAACTCTTTCAATAATTGTTAGCCCAAAAGGTTTTGTTTATTTGTTTACTGGCATCGAATGATGGTTATTATCAGCTTTGAATGACATTCAGCATTCATTTTGCAGCTCTGCCTGTTTTCAAATATTTGGGGATGTCCGTGTTAGGATGTTTTCAATGCAATTTCATTCACAGCAACTCCAAAGCACGCGCACTGTATGTGATCAATTAATTACCACTTGTAATCAAAATTTTTCTTAACGTGCGGAAACGCAGACAGCAAACACGCCTTAAAATGTCTTTGTTTTCTCAGGAAACGACCTCCCAATGTGCTTTAAAGTATGTAAATAGGTTGGTGCTCTATGATGAAGCATTGCTGTGTGGCTTATCCGAAGGCTTCCCTGCGGAGGGGCCACGGTGGATAGCGCTTCGCGTAGCTTAATAGTGGGGCTGGTGTCTGTGTGCTGTGGCTTTGGTCCTCCTGACTTCAGGGACTCTGGCAGTGCATGTGGTAGCTACTGCCTTGAGTTTTCTGGCGGGTACTTGGGGCTGGAAACACAGCAGGTGCTCAGGAGGCTTTGCAGGGTTACTGGAAGAGGAGACCAAGGAAAGCTCTCAGCTGATTGAATTACTTCCCTCTCTGGCCAAAATTAAATGCATTTTTTTTTTAAACTGGTCCAAGTGACTTTGGAACAATGTTCATGTGTCAGTGGAAGTGAAACATCAAACCTCTTCAGGTGTTCCTGTCCACCCCAGGTGGTTACTGGGTGCTACTTCTGCTATGCTTCGCATGATGTCTACACAGCCTTTTTTCTTGAGAAAGTAACCACTTGAAGTGTAATAAACCAGCTTAAAGCAGGAGGTGAGTTTTGGGGTTAAGGTGAAGAGCTGTTTGGGAGAGATTAGATTATCCCCTATCTGCCCATCATAGGGCTTTTCCTGTTTGTTTGTCCGTCCGCGTTATCTCCCGAAGCATCTGGTCGAGGTAGCATGATCTGCAGGTTAGAGCCTGTGTGGTCTTGTCTGTCGGGAAGAAAGGGCGTTTGGATAAGTTAAGTAGCCAGGAGTCACAGAAAGGGCTGGTCTTGAAGGGACTTTTCAGCTGAAGATGGATGAGCTCTCCATGAGCTCTCCGTGAGCTTCATGGGCCCGTTCCCCTGTCACCTGATTTCTTTATGACATGCTGGCAGTTGCCTCAGCTGAGCTCTCGCTGCGAGACGGTCAGCACCGCACTCACAGCACTGCAGGAAAAATAAACCCGTTCAGACCAAGCAAAACACTTGGAAAAACACACAGATGTCTTTTTGGTAGTTGTGTGTTTTTTTTTTTTTCTGGGTCCCGAGTTGTGCTTCCTCTTAAAACTTTGCATACAAAGAGTTTTTTGTGAAGGTTGTCAGCCTTTGCACTAGGTTTGGCAATTTTCTTCTGACGCCACTATCGTAGAGGAGGAGAGAGGAAGGGGCTGATGACAGGAGTTCATTAATTAAAATTAGATACTGTTTTAATTTTGGTCACTGTCTTGAAACTGTAGCAATAGCAAAATGCCTTGGTCTCTTTTTTTTTTCCTTCTCCACCTGATGAAAATGAGAGAGGTCAGGTTCTTCCCTGTGCTGAGCCACCATCCAAAGCACTGAAATGGGGGTCTTAAGAGATCTGCTTAGGCTTTCTGGATTGTCCAGGCAGATTGATACCATCTGGAAGTCTGGCTGGGGAGAGGATTTGAAATCTGGACCTTGATACTGGCTTTTTAGTCTTCCATTTTTCTAAAGTAGCTTTTCAGTGGGAGTAAATTACTCTAATTGTATTGAAGGAGCTTGACTAATTCACACCAGCTGAGGGACTGGCCCCTGAGGTCTGGGCTGGCCTGTTCTTTCTGTGACACTTTTTAAAAATCCAGCTTTTTGGATAATAGTGTAGAAATGGAAGTCCTGTCTGCTTTGTGTTCAGTTTGAGATGCAGCAGCACCTTCTGGGAAGAGTGTGTATTTCCATGGTAGCTCTAGTCAAAAAGATGTTTCCTCTTGTGGAACTGGACATCATTTGACGACTTCCACCTCCATCCAGGAAAGGATGATGAGGTGGTAAGTTGAGGCTCTGGCAGCACGTGGCTGATGGTCCTTGTTGAGATGGTGTAAGATGTTTTGGCCCTTTGTAGCAACAGGATGAGCAGGAGGCAAAATACAGCTCTCCCTCCTCCACTTTTGTGGTGGTTTTAAGGTCCCGGGTTGTGAGCTGGGCTGGCAGGGTGCTCTGCACCTATTTGATTGTGCAGGTTCTGCTTGGTGGGCATTAAACCCCAAGCTGGGGGTGCTGAAGCTGGGAAGCACCCCTGCTTCTCTGATGCCCCAGCGTGGTATAGGTGCAATCTGTGTGCTTCATTCCCATGGAAACCTCTTGGAAATGGGCTTCCTCTGCTCCAGGATGCGGTAAAATCCCGGGCTTCTGAGCTTGTGTAGAGTAACCTTAACTTTTCTGTGATTCAACTAACAAAGCGTAGAAAGATTTGCATAATTTTTTGCGTAGCTGAATGTACAGAATGTCCTTTTTTCTAAGGTGACCAGAGGAAAGAACACTGCAGTTCAGGTGTTAATGCTGAACTGCATCTTTACTTTGGTCCTTTTTTCTTTATTCTGCTTTAGTTGTAGAGTCCTTTAAAGGAGGGAGGAAAAAACCCTCTCAGATGGTATTAAATGATCTTGCTGTGAAAGAAGCTAGTTCTAGGTAGCAGCTCTGAAGCTTTATTGTTAAACTCCCGTCTTGTTTGCTCTTAAGGCCAAAGGAATAAACAATATAAATGTACACAAATAGGGAAGAAAGGGAGGGGAAAAAAATAAAAAGAAGGGTGAAAGATTAGAAAATGCAGCTTCTGACGCTTACAGCTCACTTGCTGGAAAAGCAGTTTGCAATATTTTTGCTTGCGCTGGGCTTTAAACGAATCGGAACAGATGCTCAGCACATGTAAATCTTGCTCTGTTGTACCACTCTATACCTGGCCTGTTTTCTTAGCTTGTTTCCAATCAAGGACTTGCAAAAGAGGATTTTTCCGTGGCTGAGCAAGCCTGACCTTTATTAGGCAGGAGGTGAAGAGGAGAGAAAATGGAAAGTGGAAGAGATGGACCTAGAGTGACTATTAATAGGAATTCAAGTTTATGTCTCAGGTGTTGCTGAGTGATTCAGCTGAGCCATATCCTTATCTGGAGCAGAGCTGCCCTGATGAGCATGCTTCTTGTTTCCCTCCCCTCAAGTGGTTGGGTCAGTGTATCTTTTAATATCTGCAGGCAATGTAACAAGGAATGGCCGAGTACCAGCAGGCAAAGATGGCCAGGATGCTCTGCAAAATCACTTGCCACCCATTGAAGCCTTTGAGTTGTAAAGGGTTTCCTAGCAAAGCAATCTCCCAAAAGCACGGCCACCTTGTTCCAGCAAAGCTAGTCACCAAGAGCAAACATCTGTTCAACCTGGGTGTGGGCTTGTTTGTGACTATCTTTATGCCAGCTTGGCCTGGGAGGCTATGCACTTCTCCGGTGGTGAAGGTGAGAGTCTCCTCAGCGCTTCTCATTACTGCCATTTGTATTTGCACCAGGTCCTTCCTCATATACAGGCAACCTCCTCCTTGCGATCACCACCTTGGTGTGGCTAAGATGGTTCTCTGACCTCACTGCACATTTCTCAACAACCATGTCGTTTCCTCCAGTTGAAGCCCATCAAGTTGTCATTACTTACATGGGTTTATTTTTGCAAACCATTTTTACATAGGATGTATATGTGCTGAGGTGTCTGCCTGCTGCCTTTCACCTGCTTGGGACAAGGAAAGACGTCATTGTGAACATCAGTACAGTGGTTCCTCTACATAAATATTTTTATAAAGCTCGCAAGAGTCCTTTGGGATTGGGAATGATTTGTCCCGTCAATTCAAAATGTTACCTAATACCAATAAACGCTAATAAAGAGCTTGTAGCTGGCATCTTATACCAAAGCACTACGCATTCATTAGGAATCACCTATGCAAGTGCAAGGCCAGCCAAAATAATCTCCTAATCAGTTATAAAAAGTCTACAGTACTTGTCAGGAGCTCAGTGTGGGGCAATAGCATTGAGAGTTGTGGTTTCTGGCTGAGGCACTAAATCTGTTGCACATGGAGACAAGCCAGAGTAAGAAGGTCCTCACTGGGACCCAATCTTTCCCATGTTTGGTGTAAGGGAGGGGGGGATTTGAATTAAGAACAGTAAGTCTTCAGACAGTTTTTATTCTGGATTTATCACCATCATAAAGGGAAGAGTGTATGTCGGAGGTCTACTGTTTTGTGGGGGCACATCTGTAAATATTTTCCAAAATACCAGTCTCCTCCAGTATGCCAGAAGTCTCCCCATGTGTCACTTATGTGCATTCAATGGCATGTGTGACTTGGCACACAGGAGGCTGCATAAGGGATATCTCAGGGTGGTGTGTGTTTTTCAAAGGTGGTCCTCATACTGTGCATGAGGTCTTCCCATGTGAGGAAAATCTTGAGCTTGCTTGTTGAAGTTGCTTTATGGCTCCTGGCTGGTAGTGGAAAGCTTTTGCAGAGAGGAACAAGCCACTTTGTCTTCCATGTTCCACCTAAGTTAGTATTAAAACTTTATTTGATATGTCCGGTGATTTAGGACTTTAAAGACCCTTCTGGCCTACCATCATTCATGAGTAAGTATGTCATCTTTCTGTGCACTTAAATGGAAAAGAGTTGAAGTCTCTCCAAAGAATATATTTTTGACTGGAGCTGGAAAGCTTAAATGGTCACTTTTCAGGCATCTTTTAACAGGAGCTGAAATCAGGAAATATCAGAATATGGCTCCTGGAGTGCATTCTGTAATCAAAGAGGAACATTTTTTTCTAAATGTTTTTCCCAATTATTGAGCTTGCTATGATGATTAGAGAAATCCTTTTCTGGAGGTTGTTCCATCTTAGAGTGATAGATGGATATAGGGGTCAAATCTGTGCTGCATGGCTATGTTTGCTCCCGAGGGAGCACAGAAGTCCATGTGATGTGGTGGGACTGCTAGTGCTATTGCAGAGAGCGTGCCAGGCAGCAGAGGACAATGGCTTGTGTCTCAGTACTGATGATGTTCCTTAGGGTCAGCAGCAGCCTTGGCCTTTTGAACATGGGGTGCCTGTGCTGTGGCTCAAACCTAGAAGAAGGTTTATGTCTTGCAGCCATTTTCTACTGCTGCTTTTCCCTTGGGCTCATCAGACCTGTGCTTGGGAGCTCATGGGCTGATAGGATTTGTCTAGCTGTCTTCAGCCTTCTGCCCAGTGCCCTGCTTGCAAAGGTGCCATCAGGTGTGTGTTGGGAGCCCTATTTTGGTGATGCTTCAGGTGCAAGTCAGTGCGTTAAGGGCGGTTTGGTTGAACATGCCACGTGGCAAGAATGGTTTCGCCTATCTGCCTCCAGCTTTCATCCTGGCTTCGGCCAACAGCACAGCTCTGCTGCGTCTTAGAGACACAGGAGCTTGACTCACATGCCAAGCTGTGTGGTCCTGAAAGTAAGCATTTGGGCAGGCAAATTTTGTTGGTTTGGCATTTTTTAAGCTGTACACGTGCTTACCCGGCAGCTGAGGCTGCCTGAATGTTCGAGTTGTAGCTGCTTTGGCTTTGCCCTTCTATAAATATTCAATTATTGTGATTTATTTTTTTTTTCCTTGGACCAACAAGCAGAAAACTAAAAAATAGTGTTTTAAAAATTGTCTTCAGGACGACAGCGCAATACTTATGGTGTAGGCAGTCCCACAAACTAGGATGGGTTGAAGTATGCTTAGCCCCTGGTTTGAGACCAAGGTCAAACATGACATGTTTCCAGATGATGGATTGTCAGGATTTCTTTGCCAAACCATGTTACCAAAATTCTAGTTCTTTGTGCATCAGCACTGTATTTATTTGGGTTGCAGTTTGAAAGTGCTAGGATGAAACCTGCTGCATCTGCTGTTTTGCTTGATGAGTGTAACAAAGCGTGTGGTTGGTGTGACTAGATATTGGCTTCTGTGCAACTGTTCATGTTTTGTCTTCATTTTCTTGAGTTTTTTAAATTTTCTTGGAGAAAGAGGCTTGGAATATTTGCATAGGTGTCCATGAGTGCCCAGCAGGAGAGGCACCTTGATCCTGGTTCTATATATGACGATGCATGGGTGGGATCACTGCTCCAAAAGTCGACAGTTAAGCCACAGATGCTGTGAATCCTTAAGGTCCACAGGCTAGGACACACATGTAAGAAGCTGGGAGCACAGCTGTATTGAGCAAACTCTTCTGCAGTTAAAATACAGACCAAAATCCTTCCTACTTATTCAGCAGCTTCTGCAACATGCTGTGGAAGTGGCATTAGGTCCCTAACAGGACTGTACACATGGAGGTCCTGGACTGGGTCTAGAACATGCACCAATATTGCTTGGACTTCCCCAAGTCACCAGGCAGAAGATGTCTCCCACCCTTTTAACACTGACTCCGCACTTCTTACCTTCTTCCTGTGCTGGATTGGGCAGACTGGAGCCAACCCATTGCCATTTTCTTTGGGAAAATTGGCCAAGTTGTCTGATAGATAAGAATGACCAGGATGGTGCTGTGTTACCCGATCAACGCATGAGCAACCCATTGGTGTGAAATGAGGACATAGAACAGGAGTAGAAGGGGTTTTTCTTGTAACTTGCTACGGGCTTGGTCACTACACATGCATGGTGAGGTCTCATTCCCACCACACTAGTGATCCATGTGTTTTTTGGCTGATTCTTTAATGACAGCACATGAGTTGATGTTCACTGAGGTATGGTTTCCCATGCTCTGCTAACACTTCACTTCCAACCAGGTATCTTAGTACCAGAGGACTTCTTAATTTAATTGAAATCGCTTTGCAAGACCATCCAGAGTAAATACCCTAGACAACAGAACACGGTTGGTAATACGGAACATGTGAATTATTTTATTTTTTTAACAAACTGATCTGGGAAAATGTTTCCACGCTGACAAAAACAGAACAAATGTAGGTCAGTGTCTGAAGGAGATGAAAGAAGCCAAGTGTAATGAGAGCCTATTGTTTCATGCTGACATATGCAGGAAGCTTGTGGAGAATGAACATCAAACTAAAATGTGAGGAAAAAAAAGAATAGAAGGCATGAAAATCATCATACTCAAGAAAACAAAGAGATCAGAAAGTTAAGGGACATGCTTAGAAATCTGCACTAGGAGGCTAAATAAATGAGTTTCACATTTCCCCTTCTCCCTTCTCTTCAATTCCGGGTTTCTCTCTCCCATTTGCCTACTAGGTAGCAGCCTCTTCTTCCTTCCAGGAATACTTTGATTTTTTTTTTTCCTTCCTATCCTGCAGATGCCAGGCCCTAGAGAGATCCAGATGGCAAGCAGACCAGCAGAAAACGCCTCTTCACTATTTCTCTTCTCATCTTCCTCTCAAGTTAAAAACACATGAAAGATCTATTGAAAAGAACAGAGAAGTCTTATTTACTTTTTAATAAGTAAATTTAGTTTACTTATTTAACAGAAGTTAATCCACTGTTCAAACAGCTGGAATAAATATGAAGAAGCAATTTAGAGACTAATTCTTTACTTGCGTTCACCAGTCTTACACTGATGTATTTTCTCAGACTTCAGAGGTGTTTTCCTGACTTGGGCAATGGGCATGAAGAATTGGACCTTCGTGCTAACTATTTCTGCCACCCATTGTCATCTGGAAACATGTTCCACAGCTCTGGCCAGCCAGTGCCTTCCCTAAAATTTCGGAGTGGCTCTAGGAGACTTGAATCTGTTCTCAGCTCAGTGTAGAGAAAAAGTGATACCTTAACCAATGGGGCTGCACTGGAATAAAACTGCTGCGAGAGGAGAGAGTTATGGCCTGGATTTTTACAGATGAGACACCAGCGCATTTTTTTTCCTACCAACTATTTGCTTTTCATATAGCATTTTTTACCTCCGGTAATAGAAAAACATCTCGGTGGGAAAACTGTCTGCCTAAATCCTGTGATACCCCATTGACTTGAGTCGTGTCATCCTGGGGCTGACCCAAGGGGGACTGCCCTGGTGACTGTGCAAGTGTTCCCAGGATTGCCCCTTCCCATACCCTTCCTTAAAGAGGTGGGATACCAAATTTCCACCCTGTCAGTGCCGTGAAGGACTCCTGTGACAGCCTGATGGATGCTCTGGGTCCGTTCCTTGTGAGCTCTAAATTCATGGCACCATGAAATACATCGTCTGAGAGGTGTTACTGGGCCATTGCTATTCCTTAAAAGTTCAATAGGTTTTGACAGTAAAATTGTGAGCCCTAACAGGAACAAAAAAATCTCCTATCTGTCATCCTTACAACGCATAAAAAAGAAGCCCAGACTTTTGGGTTATTTTAGGGCACAGGCTGCTGATGACTGTTTCAATGCACTTAGTGATACATTTAAATTGGTGATTTATGCAGCCTGACATTGACTTTAATTTAGCTCATGTTACAAGTAAAGTAATTCAGTCCTTAATGAAGTGCACTCCATATGACATATTGAACATGGGATCTGACAATCAGTGGTTGAAAACCAGCCTAGGTTACATTTGCTTTTGTCACTGAAAGTGGGCTGACAGTTCATAAACTTAAACTGAGGCATGCTGACCTATCACTCTCTCTGAAGTATGGTGCTGAAGACTGAGACCTGTAAAATAAACTTTTCTCATCCTTTGAAAAAGGAGGGGAAAAAAACTTGCACATGAGCTGTGTTATACAGATGAGAACATTATAACATGTGTGTATACACACACATATTTATTTAGGTTTTGGTTATGAGTGTATAGGAAAAGGGTTGTTAACAAAAATTTGCTCCCTGACCTGTGCAAACCTTTGGATTGCGTAGTATGAGTGGAAGAATTTAATATATGTGGTCTTGAACAAATGGATCCAGCTCTGAAGTAGTATAAATTATGCTTACATCAGCTCTTACAGGGGTTCGGAATAAGGCTCTTGGGTAAGCCATGGGAAGCGCAGCCCGCC
>NW_010561384.1:0-13992 GCF_000687285.1 Phaethon lepturus | reverse complement strand
GTTCATGGGGCTTGATGTGCCTGCATTTCAAAGGAATTAACAGAGCAGATCTGAACTGTAAATATGCAAATCTTTTTAACATTCCTGTTACGAGATTTGTCCTTCTTTGCCTACAGAGAAGGAAGCAAAAGTTTTGAGTGATTCCAGGAGGCAGCATCTAAAAATGAGAAAGTCTGCTGCAGCCTGGGTTAAGTCACAGCTGTGTTGTTTCTCAGTGCAAAAAGTTGAGTTAAAGTAGCACGGCAAGGGCTTTTTTTTGTGTGCACGGCTGGGTCAGACATCGACATCATCTGCTTCTTTCCTTCTTTGTTTTAGAAAGCTGTAGAAGGATGCTTTTAGTACTTGAGTGTGGGATTTGGGGGAAAGAACGGAGACAAGCAAGGGGCAGTGGCTTCTGGGCCAGTTGAAAACGATACATTTCCCCTTTTAAAAAAAAAATAAAATAAAAGGGGGGAAAGACAGATGTTATGTCCCAGAACGTTTTCTGGGAAGAGGAGGACAAATGAAAGGACAGGAATAAAAAGTTGTAGTGAGGGAGAAGTTGTCAGCTGAAAGCATGTCTGTGCTGCAAGGGAGGAGTGTGGGAAAGACGTTCGTTTGGGTTAAAATAGCACTGTGACTGGACAGCCTGGGTTTTAACTCTGCCTAACATGAAATTATCCCAAACTCCCCCACCAGCTTGTTCCCAAGATGCTAATCTGAGTAAACCGCTCCCCTTGCCCTTACCTTGATTTTATTGGTATTTTACCCCCAGGCGAGGTACCCACCGCAACCCGCCTGCCTTACAAATTAAGTAGTTCGCAGCGTAGAATATTTGTGCCAGGGAAAGATGGGGTCACGGGCGCGGCGGTGGGAAGCAGCTTGTTTTAAAGAGGGGGAGAGCAGAGGAATAAAGCTGGCTTTTCACCAGTGAGGAGCCGCTGCCCGTAGCCCGAGCAGCGAACGGCGGGTCCCAGCTTGCCTGGCGCCATGGGCGGCGGGTTCAGGTTTAGGGGCAGGGTCACCGGGAGGAAGAAACAAAGGTGAATTTATTTAAAAAAGGAAGCACGATGTCCATTTTTGTGCTTAGCCCAAGTAACTCTTGATTTTTTTTTTTTTTTTTTTGGTGGGGATGGTGCTGAGCAGCCTCAGCGCTTTTTGGCTGGGTAAGGAGTAGGATTGACAGTAGGGAAAATGGGCAAAAATCATCAGCTTGAAAATATTCAAGGAGAAAGGAATACTTTAACAAAAAGAAAAAAAAGAAATCCAAAAAAATACAGTGAAGGATCCTCGCCTTTCAGGGTTCTACAAATGGTTGTGAATATCCATTTGATCTTTTGCCTTAGGACGTACTTAATGCGGTATATCTGATAGCTTGCTGTTTTCATAACTCTGCCTAAGAAATTGCAAAGAATAGCAGGGGGTAGGGAGGGGGGACCCAGCCCCAAGAGTGTGACACTTTATTTTAACTTTGGGCATGGATTTAGTTTTCCTTTCCAAGAAGAAAAAGGCAGTATCGTACATCAGTACTAAATTGGAGAACATTTTAATCACTAATATTTGAAGTATTTGTGCACTTCTAACCAAATAGCTGATTGATCAAGGGAGGGATGTTTGACTTTTTGGTGGAGAACACGGTAATTAAGTAGAAACAAAATACTTCACAAAAAATAAAACAATCTCAGGAACAGACCACATAATCATGGGTTCCAGCTCAGCCCAACACTATACAATTTCATATTTGATTTATTATGTTTTAGCCTGGGAGCTTCAAAAGTGTCTAAGAGTTTGATAGGCAAACCCCAGTGAGATTCTCCTGGCTCCTTTGAAAATGGCAGGAATTTTCTATTTACAGCATCACTAGTGATCAATGGAATTTTTGGGACAGATCAAGAAATATTAAACAGGCTGAGTTTGCTCTTTATGAATTAGTCTGGTGTTTATTCAGCAGCTCATTTTTCATTGAAACACAGTATTAAAATTTCACTTGTTTGTTATAGGGTTGTCAGAATGAAATCTATTTCCAAAAATATACATTTCCATCTTCTTGTACCCTTTTTTCCCCCCGCTGTAGCTAAGGTTATGTCAACACTCCCAATATAAACCCTCTCATTTCAAAGATTAGTAATGCTGGCATCATTGGTCCAGACTCGAGCATAGCAAAACCATAAAATAACCTCTCTAGGAGCACGTTTTGAAACTAATGTTTTCAATGCCTTTGCCTTTTGTGTTAAGCATCCTCCTGTACAGAAAGCAGTTGCATTCAGCCTCTGTTGCAAAGTTACCACTAAAAGAAGGAAAGCGTAGTCCTTCGTGTCGTCATTATACCACTAAAGCATTTGCGTCTCAGAAGTTTAAACTGCCTGCCCTGCTAAGATTTAAAGATCAGCCCCTGCTCAAGCTCAGTAACATTTTCTGTAGCGTTGTTCGCCACGCATAACCATAGCAACATCACAAGGGTCCATGCCAGGGCTCTTGGATGGCGCAGTCTTCCCGCTTGTTGCCGTCTCTTGGGTCCTCCTATACTATATACATTTAAAACAAGTACACAACTATACGTTTGCTTAATCTGGAAATGTTTTGGCATCTCCCATGATAAAATAAGAGCCAAACCCTGGATGAGGTTTAGGAATGCCAGTGTGGTGCTGTGGAGTTCATCATTCATTCCTCCTTCCCTGTCTGTCTGGCTTCCCATCATTGAATTGGGCTGCGCTGGAACAAGTTGGAGATCGGCATCAACTGTGCCCCCTTTTTGGTACCAGCCAAGTGCCTGAAAAAGCAGCTCTCGAAACATTGCAGAGCCTCCGAAAGGATCATCTTCACAATGCACTAGTCACACGTTCAAATGTTTTTTTTGTGAGCTGGAGGGCTCAAGGCTGGGCTGGGGTTGCCAACTGTTATAAGGTGGCAAAATTGGTTTATGACGCGGCTCGGTTTGGTTTACGTGCAAGATGGCATCTTAACTTCCCTGCTCGACAGCAGATCGCCGCCCTTCCCTGCCTGCCGGTGGTAACTCATTCTTAGCTTGTGGGCTGAAGGAGGTCTTCTCCAGGCAGAGAGCCTGCTGCTCCCATGCTCTGCGTGTGGACAACTGTTCAGCTGGATTTTGTGCAAAAAAAAAAAAAAAGGTTTAGAAGAGGCTGGGAGGGTGGAAGGAAATATAGCGTGGTGACAAACGGGCCAATGATTTCTAATGCTTCTGTTGCCCGAATTGCCAACAAGCTGGGGTCACCCTGTTAGTGCAACAAGAGCTAGGGTAAAGAGCACCTGAGGCTAGCACAAACCTGCCTTGACCAGACGCAGCAGCTCTCAGAGCCGAGACAGCAAACTTTCATGGACCTCACAACCAGGTCCTGCCGTGGCACTAATGACTGGGACAGCAGGTCTTCCCCCTGCAGCCCCCGGCATAAAATAATACGCGGGTTAAAGACTGTTTCACAAGCTGGTTTTAAAGGAAGAAGCGGGGAATGATAGTGGTCTCCGGTGCCATCAGCGAGGCTTGAAGAGGAGAGTGGTACGGAGAAAATGACACTTCGTGTCAGAGGATGGCGAAGCCTACCAGGCAGTCCTGGTCTTGAATACGTCTCATCAGCAATACTTGGAAAAATGATGGAAACTGCAGGTGAGGCTTCTCTGAAATGCAAAACTTTCCTGCGAGTGAGGGAGCAGAAACAGGTATTTCAAGGGGAAATGGGAATGTGTAATCACGTAACTCTAAAAGCTGGTGCTGCAGGAAAATAAAACCTGGAGAAAAATAATCACAGGAGTTGGCGATTCAAAACGTGGGTAACTTGTATGGGGCCTTTGGTTTACATGAAATCCCCTTTTAGATGGCTTGGCTGTCTAATCTGAAGAAAGACAGGGAGGGCAGAAGCAGCCACCTCTGAGATTTGCCACCAAGGAACCAAGCAGGGTCAGACTTTGTGGTGATGTGGACCTGTCTCTATAGGCACTGGCCTGAGCCTGTCAGCTCATACAAACGTGCTTCTGAATGCCAGTTTGAAAGCCACTCTGGTTTTCAAACACTCTTTTTTTGCTCTCCTTTCTTTCATTGTGATCGTTTTAAGTCGAGGATGCCATTTCTAGATGTTCTTGACTGATGCATACCCAGTGTTTTGAATGCTGTGCCTGGAGTCTCTGATTTTTTTTTTTTTGCATGACAACAGGATTACATTTATACAATTAATTAACGTTTGCTTGACCACTTTTATCCAATTTCTTTCTCCAGCACATAAAAGAAAACCTGACATAAATTTCTCTTTCAAAACAATTGACTTAGCAACTGCTGACCTTCTGTTCTGTCATTCTGAGGATTGATTGGATATTGTTGAATTGTTTCATTCTGCAGTAATTAAACATAAAATTAATTATGCTAGTAACCTATTATTTCTTTGAACCAAGGACTAAGTCATTTGTTTTTGCTTGGTTACTCTGCGGGTTCTGACATCAGACAGCAAAACCTTGCTGTTACAAACAAACTAAACAGCATAAATGGAGCAATTTAATAACCAAAATATAATATAAAGACTTCTAATTTCCGTATGGCTGGCCTATTGCATTAGGTTAATATAATTTGATCTATAAATCTTTTAAACCTTGTGATTTTGTAATTTAAACATTTCCTGGATGGCTAATCACGCAGGGAAAGAATAATAAAAATAAAAAAAACCCCAACCTAAAACAAAACATGAGCCCAAAAGTATACCTTAAAAGTAGATTAAAAAGATTAGATAGGAGGAGCATTTGTAGAAGACTCGGTGAGCCCTAGTATGGCTGAACGTTTCTGGAGCTTGCTGCTTTTACAAGTCTGCATTCAGTCTGGTGCTGATGCAGAATTTCCTTTGTTATGATGAAAGCGTTGTTAGATATGTTTACATTGCTAGTATTTGGTGTAGAAAGGAACGTCAGAATGACAAGTTGATATTATCAAAATGTATGCGCTCATGGACACCAAAATAGTATTTTGTGGTTTTCATTAGCATGGGCCATATTAATTTAATTAACATGATTGAAAGTTATATCATGCCATGAGGCAGATATCGAGCCCTGGCTTATTACTCACCCATGGGCTATAAAATGCTACGGCTGACAAAAGGGATGCACGTTCGTACGTGTGCGCGTTCCTGGTTACAAGTTCACCTATGTGCTTTGCCCCCAGGATGGTGGACGATAATCACGTAGAAGTCAAAATGGGGGGAAAGATAGAAATGGGCGACCAGATGGCTCCGG
Organism: Phaethon lepturus; assembly: GCF_000687285.1. Taxonomy (NCBI): domain Eukaryota; kingdom Metazoa; phylum Chordata; class Aves; order Phaethontiformes; family Phaethontidae; genus Phaethon; species Phaethon lepturus. The sequence continues at coordinate 8,784 of NW_010561384.1, read as the reverse complement.
CAGAAGGTGGCCTTTTCCCAGGGCCAGGTACCAAGGTCCCTGTGGGCGGTGGTTGTTCTCTTCCAGGCTCACCAGCCTCTTCCTGGGACTCTCCCTCCAGCTCCAGCATCACCTGGGAGGTTTTACACTCCAGCTTGGAGCACTGCAAACAGAAAACCTTTGGTGTTTGTGGCTACCCATGAGAGTCCTGGAGAGAGCTTTGAAGGTAGGCACTTTACAGCCCTGACTCCGGTTGCCACCAACGGGGCCACCAAGTCAGGCTTTGCAGCTATGCAAGGGGAAGGATGCCTGGGGAAATGCTCCTGTGCCTTTGTCTCCCTGCTGTTTTGGGCAGCTACCTGCTTTGTACCCAGAGCCAGCTGTGGTGGAGCTCTCGTAACATCTCCAGGCTGCTCTGTGTATGTGTCTCTCTTTTTTCCTCTCCTTTTTCACCTCGGAGTGATTTTTTGCTAGTAGCCATCTCTTCTCAACGCTTGAATCTCTCTGCTGTAGAGCGAAACTCTTCTGCTGTGACAAGGCATACATCAGAGATGTGGCAATCTTGAACATAAATGACTTTTTAATTGTATGACTGCACGTAGCCCGTTGCTGAAAGATGTGGAGAGCAAGAGGGAGCGATACTTTACAGGCCAAACACAGATACCAACATATGAGCCCTTTGTTCTCATTCCCCTGCCCTAAGGCAAGTAATACACTCAGGTCTGTGGACATCGAGCCTAATTTGATCTCACTTACCCCAGTGAAATTATATTGACTTCGGTGGAGACACTGCTTTCCACTGATATAAATGAGAGCTAACTAGTTCTTCAGGCCAGTGGCTATTGCCACTCGGGTTAGGAGCGGCATACAGCAGTGACGGCCGCCTGTTCGTCATCGGCTGAGGAATGTCTGCTTCGTGGGTATGTCTTTCAAGGCTCACTTTCCACCGTGGCATGGAGGAATTTTGGCTAACGAGTTGTGTTTCGAGTGTCTTGGCATTTCTGCGGGAGTGGTTTGATTAGAGTCCTGCCATTAGCTCATAGTTCAAGCGTGCAGTCTCATTGCCTCCAGGAGTAATGGGGAAATATTTCTGGAGAATTCTGTTCCCTGATAGCCTGTGTTTTTTCAGGACTTCTACCATCTATACTAAAGGCTCTTTGGTCTTTCCTGAGCTCTGTTGGCTCCCATCTGTTCCAGTCCCTGAGCTCTGTCTGTGTGGATGCACCTTGCTCCCGGCTTTTTAACCTTACAGCTTTATCCGCAGCCGCCTCTTCAGGGTAGCCTCAGAGATGATGTCACTCTGTAACTCCCCATTTGCAATTTTTCCTGTGGAAAAGGCTGTCCTGGACTCTTTGTCTGCCTGCAAAGTCACTGTTACTTAATTCAATAAATTTGATTCTCAAGCCTTTTCCTTATCAAGAGAGAACTGCAGGGACCTTTTCTAGCATCCTTGGTGGACATAGGTATCCACATTTTTCTCCTCAGAGGCTTTAAGTATTTTTTTAACTTGTTATCCCCTGCAAATAGGAAAGCTGGGAGCCTCTTGAGACAGTTTAAGCAATGTTTTTTTGAGATGTGATAGGTGAGGAGAATATTCTGCAGCTTTTGCATCTCCAGTATCAAGAGCCATCTCTTACGCCTAGAAAACCTCTTACGTGACCAAGCTTTGTGGCACGGGGCTGTGAAGGTCTACATGTTCTTTTCCCAAATAGCATAGCCCAGACTGTGGTTTTCTTCATATATTTGCAGCCTCTGGCCTTGGCATCTTGAAGGCTATGACCCTGATGATCCCTTCCGCTCTACCTCAAGCAGTCAACCAGAAGGGTATGTAGAAATGAATATTGTGTACCCTTGTGTCCACCTGTCCTGCCTGCTCTCTTCCACACCAGTCTGCTCCAGCTGCATGTAAACAGCTTAGCAATGAGTTATGCTTTCCAGCTGACTACTGTTGGTTATAAACCTTGAGTTATTTTTCATGGCCAGACCTTCTAAAGCTGCTCTTGGTGTCTTACTTGATGATGGGAGGAAGAAAATGTGTTAGAAGCTTCCTCACAGGGAGTCAAGTTGCTGCTCCTTATGGAGCCCTTATGGCTTTTAGGATAAAAGTCCTGACTGCTGCTGACCTGGCCCTGATTAGAGGGGCTACTCTGGATCCTCTGGAGCTCTTCCAGGAAGCAAAGCTTGAATGAAGGCATGCACGTTGCCGAGGACAGAAATGGAGGAGAACACAGACCACAAACTAATTTTTGGCAAATATAGATCAAAGTAGGACTAGGTAATAGTGCATACAATTCAATCCGTGGATCTCTACAGCTAAACCTCAAAGGCACCGATTGATACTAGCAAGAAGAAAAAGAATAAAGTCTACTAAAGTGAAAACTACCTCTTGTTTTCCCCATCTTTCTGAGTTTTTACATGGCAAAGTTCTGCATCTTTGGCCAATGCCTTATGGGCAAAGTTCACCATACCTCATCTCCCACAGAGAGGATGGACTAGGACAGTGCATTGGGAAAGTGTTGCTGCTGTCCTACACTTCTGCTCTTCCCTGGGCAACCACGCCTGATTACTGCTGGCCAGGCAGACCTTTGCTCACACCCCTTCAGGGCTGTGTTTTTACCACTGACTGAAGTTGGGACAGGACGATTAAAACTGGCACTGGCAATACAGTGGGGAAGTGGTAGGAGAGCAGTAGCAATAGTAGGAGGGATGGTTGAAGAGCAAGTAAGTGGTAACTTCTATAACTTTTCTAGCAGAAATTGGGACTTGATTTTTGTTGTTGAAAGGATAGCAGGTCTCATCGTGGCCAGTTTTTTTCCCCCTGAGTTTTATGTAAGAATGATGTCTACAGATGCACATTGTGGTTAAGCCACCTGGTGTTTAGACTTCTTTATTGTACTCTTCAGATCAGGTGTTTTGCTTTCCGACTTTCTAGACCCGGTTTCCTTGCTCATACTGGTGGGAGTGCATGTTGCAGTTAACTTGAAGCTGCTGCCTCTTCTAGCCTGACCTCCGAAGCGTGCAGTCAACTCGGGCAAACAGCTGCCGCATCCCTCCTCATGGTTCTCGTGATGGAAAAGCTCGCCTTATGTTTTACCATCCACGTTTATGGCGGTGAAAGCCTGTGCCAGTTTGTCCTCCTCTTGCTTTGTATTTAGTTTCTCATTCGGAATGAAAAGATAAGGAAGAAAAATTACTTGGACGGACCTGCTCTGAGAACAAAGCACCTGGGGTTTCCCTCTGATAATCGGCCGCTGCAGAAAAAGTTAGCTCCAAACCAAACATCGATGTCAACGGGGCTCTATGGCGGACAAAAAGAGACCTCAGTGTTACCATGTGGTGTTGGTGTTTTCAGATTAAGACGGGGAGGGATTAAGGAATTTTACCCAGCAATTTGAGATGCTTTGTTAAGAATGGAGGAGATTTGAGCTGCTTTGTTCTTAAACCACATGTTAGTGAAAAAGCAAACAGGCACTTAATCCTGACAGACAGCAGAACTTGACATCGGTTTGTCCCTGGAGAGGTGACCAGGAGTTCCCCGTGCCCAGCTAAAACGGTCGTTCGTTCTTTTTTTAGGAGCCCCGTACCAACCCTCAGACGCAGGGCTGCGCACCTCCATGCACCGTGCCGAGCTGCTGCGGGTCTCTGCAGGAGCTCCCCAACAAGGGTTAGCATTTAAAAGCACACACAAGGTGCCAAAATAGTTACTAAATGGGGCTAAAATATGTTCTAACTTAAGGTCATGCCTTTAGTCTTAAACAAGACCATGCCAAAAAAAAAAAAAAAAGAGCTGATAATTTTCCTGTTTGGGTCTTTGGCTGGTTTCCTGTAACAATAAAAAAATATAGCAGTCGACATATAGACAGCTGAGTATATACATGCTTGTATACTGCCCTCTGACACAAACATTAATGTCTTATATAGATCTCTGAGGTTCTTTTAAACATCTAGTTACATTTTAAGGTCATGTCCTCAGAGGTCATTGATGTAAGTGTATTTGTAGAAAGAAACAAACAGTTCATTGAATTTGGTTTCCCATTTTAACATACATCAGTTAAATTAAATACGCAATGTTATAATGTCTGGCAACAAACCCATTTTCTGATGTATAAAATTTGACTTTTCCCCTCTGTGTTTGTCATAGCTAATACACAAAGATAAAGTGCGTATACTATACTCTGCATATTTACTGAACTTTGGCAAGTCACTAAGAGCCGGTACTCAAATCAAATTAGAACCACCCGATTTATAAAACACCCTTCTAAACTGATCTTATTATATTAAAAAGGAACTCTAGGCTGATACAAAGCCAATCAATAACTCATGCTTCCCACTGTGGAGCAAATATCAGCTATCCCTTTCTAATCTTTGTGTTTTGCCACCATTGCAAACCTGTTGTGAAAAGCTGCCCTGGTGTATTACTTAAATAAACAGTGTAAATGCACCCAAACAAGAATAATTTTGGTACATGCTTATTTTCTCTGTAGGCACTGCGTGTCGGGGGGGGTCTTAGTTTTGTAAAGGCATCTACTCCAGGTAATACAATTGATCTTCCAATTTGTTTATATTCAATTTGTAGCAGGCTTTAATTTTTTTTGGCGTGATTCTGCATATGCCAAACCCGCGTGTTCCAATTTCAGTGAAAGGATTGCTTATATTGGGAAAGCAGGGATGGCCTTTGCTTAAATGTTTATATTCTGAAAAGATCTCCCATGTTCCTTCCACAAGTGCATTTGTTTGGGAATAGTCCATAACCTGTGCAGGGCTGATTAAATGCTTTTTGCTCTTCCAAGTTTTTGGAGAGCAATAGAAGAAAATTAGTTAATTTTGGGGGGCTGGGAGGCTTAAAGAAAAACTTGACCCCTGCCTTTTAAATTATCATGTGGAAAATTAAAATGGTAATATACAACTTCAAAAGTCTTATTGGTATCACCATTTATTCATTGTAAACAGCATGGGAAACCTGGCAGTGGTGTAGTAGGTTCCAAATAAAAGAATAGCAATTTACTAATTCCCTTTTAAAGTCTAACGGAGAGTTCCCAAACACAGTTTTGGCACACTGCTTAATTCAGTTGCTCCATGCCTCTATGAAGGTTTATTGACTATATAAGGATCAAATAAGGGGTGAGCTGAAATCAGAAACACAGTATTCATTCACTTAACTCTGCTATAGTAGAGCAAATTCAGGGTGACTCAAGGGACACAATGTCTTGTAAAACATATGTACTTAATATAAGGGTCATAAAACTTATTAAATTAAAAGCTAGGTTAAAAATAGGAAGAAAATTTATGCTGCTGTCTAAAATAGCAATAATTTCCCTTTGGCCTTTCCCTTTCCAACTAATATGGGTTCTAGTTTTTAGAAAAAAATAGTCAACTGGTAAAATCTTCATTCTTCACAAGTGAATGCAACTCACTCTCTACCAGGTGAATTGTATGACAGCACAATAAATAGAGAAGGGGGGCTGCTGCCAGCTCGGAGGATATATTGCTTCATTGTTGACCGCACATGAAAACCTGTAGGTATCCATTTACTGTTTGGGAAGGAACAGTGGGTCACTCTTGGCCAACTGTGGAAAGCCTTTTTGGCCATGAACTAAGGCTGACAAAGGCAAAAATTCCTTTTCATCACTCCACAAAGATGCCTCATCGCTGGTGGGATGCCAGCCAGGACCCTCTTTCCTGGTGATTCAGTTGTCGGGGGGTGTAAGAAGACCCTCTCCTGTGAATGTTGACGGGTTACTTGAGAAAGTGCTTCAGAGGCTGCAAGACACCAAGAATCCTCTCCTGTCCTTGACAGGCGTATCAGCAAAGCTGAAGTGCTCGCGTGGAGTCAATGTAATTATCCTGCAGCCCTGCAGAATGACAGCAGAATTTAGTTCCTTCGATCAAGGCAACCATTTTCTATTAGAGATGTTGGGGGGCTGGGGTGGAAAGAAAGCATTGTGACCTAAATTCTCCTCTCTAACCTCACGGAAATCAAAACGATGCTGGGCTATTCCTGGCTCATGACACTACCCAGACCATTCCTAGCTGAGAGTCCCTGTAATGTTTGCGCAATGGCGTAAGTTGTTAAGGAAGGATGTGAAAAGCTCGTGTGCGCTGGAATTTAATGATATTTTTCAGTCCTTTCTGGTTTCTGAAACCACATCATCATGGTTTTTCTATTTTCTGAATTAAAAAATTAAATCCCGGAAGGCTGAAATTGTTTACTTTTTAGCTAGCACTTTTTCTGTGCTGGCCAAGGTGAACTTGTTCCTCACCCATGCCTGTAGGTTTTGTCACAGTTCCCCATCCCCTCTTGCCTTGCTATTTGAATGGACGCTTGGCAGGACAAAGGCCACCCTTTTTGAGGTGTTTTTGCGCTGTGGGTAACACAACCAGCCTTGATTCCTGTCCCCTGTGTGCTATGAAAACTTTTTTTTTTTGCATGCTGTTTAAACAGTTCTGTGCCCAAATCTGTCACCTGTGACCTCATTAAGTTGCATTTAATCTCACAGGGATGCCCATCAGGCCTAACCCTATCATTTCCTGAGGAATTTTCCCCTGATTTACTTAATAGCTCTCAAGTGCTAAGCAGGAGACCTCCGGGTGCTGCTCCCTGTGTATGTTGGGTTACTGGCATCTATGCTGTGTTTTAAATAAACAGTGTTTTGTAGGCACGCTTGTTTTGAAAAATAAACTTCTGGACAGAAGCAACTAGTTCACATCAGAGCCAGACTGGTAGCGATTTGGCTTTCCCCAGCAGATGGGAAAAGGTCAGGCTTCTGGGGGTGGGGGATAATTCACCCTTCCCCAAATAATAGCTAGGATTTCACACCCCCAGGGAGAAGAAAGTGGCCTGAGGCCCAAGTGCTGGCTCTCCATGAGTGTGCTTTGGGAAGGATGGCACGGTAGCACGCCTGCAGCGTGGTCCTGGGATACCTCTGCAGGTGTCCCATACTTACCGTGATCTCCAGTGCCAGGAAGCGTGGTTTTGTCTCTTCCTCACCCTTGTCTTCTGCTGGGAATGTGTTGGCCCACCATCTTCGTCCGCACATCAAAAGGCTTTCAGAGTGGTAAAGGCACTGCCCTCTTCCTGCCTATCCGGCCGGCACGGTTGCCTACTCCACTGCCCATGAAAATGTTTAACTTCTGGGATGGGAACGATGAAAAGGCAAGAGAGGTTTCTGTCCTCTTGGGCAAGGGTCTTCTGCGTGATTTGATTTTTTTTTCTCCCTAAACTGAGGTTTTTAGAGAGGTGAAGGTAGGAAGGCTAATCGTGGGTGTCCTCTGTTTCTTTCTAGGACTCCCCTTTCTACAAGATTATCGTAAATCGTTTGACACCGGCAGTAACAAGGCCCCTTCGCCAGCCCCACGATGGGCTAATCGAGGACAGACGTGGGCAGTGGTGACGGTTTGCTGGGGCAGCTAACCTCAAGGTCGCTGCCGTTTCCCTACTAATCCTGGGTTGGATTGGGGTTACCTGAGGTGGAGCTGCCCTGCCAGAAGGAAAGCCTGAGCAAAGCTGTGAAATGGTGTTTACAAAATAGTTGTCTGAGGAGCATTAGATGAAGATCCTTCATGCACGACGTGACCAGGTAGGACTTTGTGCATATACATATATAAAAATACATACATATGCGTGTTGCCCTCTACCTTGCTGTCCCCTCTAAAACCATGGGGACAATTTATTAGGTGGGTGAGAAGAAACAATATCCAGTTGTTTAATTCTCTTTGGTTGTTCTCAATAGCTGGCATTGTCTAAAATTGCTGCTGAAGTCACACCTGCCCTGTGGTACCTTGGGAGGAGGTTTGTAATGGTGGTCCTGGTGAAGCCAAGTGGGTGGTGTGGGTGCTTTCGCGTTTATCGGATCAGAATTGGTCTGTCAAAACAGGATGTTCAAACTTCTGAAAAGACAGTTCTTTGAAAGCCCTGGGGCTGGGCTACAATACGAATCGTTTGTCTATGGGAAGGGTCACCAATTAATTAGCAGTTTTATTTAAAAAAAAAAAAAATTAAAGTGGCAGCCCTTCTGAAATTTAAGCACATTGTTCATGGTGTAATTATAGATGAAATATTAGAGAAGTGGACTAATTACACACAATGCACTTGAGCCCAATTAAAATAGCATCTGCAGTGAACGTAGGGGTATTCTCTTTCACTAATAAGAAATACTTTCTTAACAACAGAAAATAAAATAGCTAAATTGGATATGCAGTTGAGATTATAAATATCCTATTAGCATATAAAATGAGGATTAACCTTATTTAATCACTGCTTGCTTGATCATCAAAAGTCATGTTTCACCTCTATAATGTAGCTGTATCCTCTCTGAAAAAAAAAAGGCAGCATATTAATAAATTTAGCTAATTAGGTGTTTTTTCTCATCTGCTCAACGGAGCTGGTGGAGCAAACTGGCTGCCCCTAAGCGCTTGGCTCTTCCTCATCTTATGTGAAGTTTAAGCTTATTTCCAGGCAAGACCCATTGGTGAAGATGCAGGGCTTAGCGTATAGATTTGTGTGGGGGGTTCTGGGCTGTATGGCTTGGTGGGAGCAATCATATATCAAAGGGGACTTTGAGTTGTGAAGCTGATGGGGAGGAAAAAAGAGATGGGGAAGAAGAAAAGGCCTTAAATTATGGATTTTGTCCCCTGCAAAGTAAAGCTCTGCCTAAATATCGCCATGCGAGGGCCTATTTTAATTTCAGCTTAGTGACTCTGGGGGTCAGACCGACTTGGTTTGCTGTGGGTCTCTCACCGCCAGCGTCCCCGAAAGCCAGCTGGTGCTCGGGGGACGCTGCGCTCCCGGCGCGGCGGGGAGAGGTG
>NW_010561383.1:28288-71954 GCF_000687285.1 Phaethon lepturus | reverse complement strand
TCACCCAGCAAAGAGTAAACCTGTCTAAATATCTATGTAATTAATGTAAATATTACATTATGTAATAATGTAAATATCTATGTAATTAATGGTTCTTGTTTGTCTCCCACACTTGCTGCAAAATTTGCCGGATGTTACGGTCACTACCGGCTTTTTAGCTTGACTTTGATAAAATTGTACACAATAGGTGTTAGGTGTGGATTTATCCCTGTCCTGACTGGTTTACATCCTCCGAGCTCACGAGTGATGCCTGGTTTGTCACCAGTGTCGCCTACAGAATATCAAAAATGTTCATTTGGGTTAAGTACCTATGTCAATTAAAGCATGGTAGAAATGGGATGATGAAGGGCACAGGCTGATCATTTAACGACCAGCCTGATTGTAGCCTAATACAGTTCTGCCATGTTGGAGAACACCCTCCAAAGGCTCGTGCGTACCCTCGGATGAGTAGGGTTTGGAAACACTGAGACAGAATATTGGACTTGTGCAGCTGGGGGACTGGTTTTGCTCTTTGTCGTTTAAGGACTTTCCTGGGGACCTGTGAGGATTCGGGAGCTCTGACTTGTTTTGTCCTGTTTTGTTAAAGTGCCAAAGAGAGATGGATGAGTAAGAGCACATTAAATCTTTCATAACGAACCTTTTATTTCGTGAAAGTGTTTGGTTCATGCTTAATTGTTATCTCAGTGCCATTTGTATCGCTGATACCATCAGAGACCATTGCTTATTGTATTGATCACGTCACTGCACTGCGAATTTGTTCGGCTTCTGTATTTCTCATCGCTCATAGTCTCGTTTTTGCTGTGGATTCAAACACCCTTTAGGGAAGGATGGCCTGTTTCTTACAAACCGCCTTTGTCCAGTGCAAATGAGCTGGTGTTTTTGTCAGGAGCCACGATGAAAATAACTATGTAATTATCTGGATAGCACCCAGACACTGTTGAGAACATGTTTAAAAATCTAGCAGCTAGTTTACTTACAGTATTTGGTGCAGAATAACAGACCTCAAGGTAGGAACTAAGAGCAGCCTTCCAACATACAAGCTGAGATTACGAAGAAGCCAAGAGGCAGGCTCCTTATGGGGATGCATGGTGGGAGGGTGAGACAGCGGGTTTTACATTGAAAGAGGGCGGGTTCTGACACGGTGCACGGTGGGGAAAAAAAAATATTCACTGTGAGGATGGTCAGGCATTCAGGCAGGAGCCCAGAAAGGCTGTGGAGCTGCCAACCTTGGAGGTTTTTGAGACCCGAGTGGACAAGGCCCTGAGCAATACGGTCTGAATTTGGTGGTGACCCTGCTTTGAGCAGGAGGGTAGACTGAAAACCTTCCAGCCTGAACGATTCTGTAACTTTCTGTTTTGATGTGATAAAAATGAGTCGCTTTAAAATACTAGTGTACTGGGCGGAATACCATTGTGTTGACTTCTTACAAAGGTTCTGGTTGGGTATGTGCTGATGGCAGAATTTGTTATGCTAAAAAAAAAAAAGCTCAGAAGTTACTTAAAAGGATCCAGAATATATTGTTTCTCTTGTTTGTATTGAAAGACACTTAATGCTGAAGAGCCATGTGGCCATGGAAAGAAAAAGTTCATAAATAAAAAATATGCTTGTTCCAGATGTAAGCTATTGTTAGTCAAAGATACTAAGGGAAAATGTTATTTTTACTCTTGCATCTTTTAAAGGTTTGCAAATTGCCTTTGCATGAGCAGGTGGAGGACTGCAAAGCTGAAACAGAATAAATTAGAGACGCCCCATGGGTTGGCACTTAAAACTGCAATATATCCTACATGTAATCTGTCATTTACTAGGACATTGCACAAAGTAAAATTAACTTAACTTACTGCAGTTGGTATTGGTATCTAGGGAACTGGCAAGTCTTGTTCTCAGGGAGGCCTTAGAACAACTTGCTAAACCCTTTTTTTGTTGTGTTTTTTTTCTCCCCCTTCCATTTTTCAAGCTGCTTCATTTCATTACATATTGTGCTCACTTCCAGAGAATGTATAATTCCGCAACATAGCTAGGAAGCGTGTGAGTCCTTTGGCCCTAATCATATGAGGAAAACACACACATGTAAGCATTTCCCTTTCTGTTAAGCACAATATCTGAATTTTGCATACAGGCATAGAGTTTTTCTAACATGAAAGCTCAGATGGTTATTGAAATACATAAGGAAAATAGCTACAGTAATTTTAATATCAAAATAATCTTGTTTCTGTCTCTGGCAGGAGGGAAGTTAAGATAAACAGTTCTGTACCGTTCGGTGTATTTTGCTTGTGGAGACTTTAAGGTCCTTTATTTTCCATATGGGGAAAAATACAGCTAACTGTTGGCACTGATTTTATTCTTCACCCAGATCAGGTGCAACTTTCAAATGAGTGTAGAGAGTTAAGTTTCTTTACTTTGATTTTTGTACTGTTTCTTGTGGAGTACTACAGCTTGCGTGTCAGGGTGCGGGAATGCACCTCTAACCTGTAAGGAGTCGACGGTGTTGCTTAAAGCTCTATCTCCTGTTCCCTCTCTCCCCAAAAAATAGTTAATGAGCTGGAGTCCTCAGAGCAAGGTTCCCCTTCCTTGGGGTACGTGCATGTTGTGTTTGAACGGTTACTGGCAAACGGTGATGGTTGTTACCCGGTATTGTGGGAATGGCCTGGCAGCCTCTCGTGATGAGCGGCCCGGGGCAGTACCCCTCTCTGACACTGCCCTGTACTTTGTAAGTACCCACTGTGAGACAGACTTACAGTACTGCTTCTTGAGGTGTTGAATTTATTTTCAGATAAACAGAAGTGGATCAATATCATGCTTGTTCCGGTACTGTGATTTCTTACCCTTAGCGGTCATCTTACAGCACACTTACATAGTGGGTGTCATAAACGATTTCAGACATTGCGGATAAATCATAACGCTGCCTGGCAGGGATTCTGCCTAAGTGTTTGCCCTTTTTGTTGACGCAGGGCTGCGTCCCAAAAAACCCCAAACTGCTTCAGGTTGGTAAATGCTGTTGAAGCCACGGTCCCTTGAAAACGCTCGCGGTAACACGTGCCTTCACCCCACCGCCTGCCGTCATTTGGCTCCGTAAGCAACAGCACCCTGCGATGATGAGAGGGGACAGTTTTTGGGTGCAAGTGTGGAGGTCCGCTCTAGGTGCGGGACCGCAGGTGCGTCTTGCAGTGTCTGTCTGCGGCAGAGCCAGTTACCCTGAAATTCAAGCAACGAACTGAAGAGAGAGCAGCGCTCTGTGCAGAACCAGCTCTCTTCTCTTTCTGCCATGGGCATTTTTAGCCTCTGAGAAGATTTTTTTTTTTTTCTCTTGCTACAAGTAATTTTTCAGGCTGAAGTTGTCTGAGTTGCAAGAATTTAAAAACTGGGTTCATTTAAAGAGACCGTATTGGTGCAACAGGGGAGCTACAGCAGTCGTCGAAAGGAATCTGCCTGCCTACCGGTCTGAGTCTAGGGGCAACGCGGTAAAACGGGGGAGAATGTCGATAGCTGAACAGCAGCAGTCTTTAGGGACTGGGGCTGTTTGCGGTGGGGTGTTGTAGAAGGTGGGTGATGTGAACTTAAATTTTGGCCTAGTGACTGTATATTTTGGATTTTGTTACCGTTGGTGAGGATTTAAGATCTACAGCAGTGCAAGGCTCCCAGTTCTGTACACCGTCATGTACTTGGTTTTCATTAGCCCTTTTTTTCTGCTAGCTGAAAGTTTCAGCCAAGCTACCCCTTTTTTCTTCTTTTCCCATGTTTTGTTTTGTGTTTTTTGAAAGTTGTGGCCCCTTTCCACAAGTTTGAGTGGTGAATATACTTACAGAAGGGAAAAGAAATTACATCTTGCTTCTTTCTGGTTTTTCTTTTGTTCAGAAGTGCTAGTGAAAGTGTTGATGTTTTGATTTTTCTGTATGCTTGACCTTGATATTATTGCAGTTTTTCCTGTTAAATTGGATGCTGTACTTACAGTAAAAGGTTTTGGAAGCAGAAGTGTTGGGTGTAATGCCAGGGTGACTAACTGAGCGATGCCTTTTGCTCCCTGCAAAATCCTATTCTGGGTGAGCTGCTCGCAGTCGTGCTGTACCAAGCCTGAGCTAATTTTAATTTTTCTAACTGGTTTTGCCTGGGATTAAAAGCAGACTATTAAATACGTTACTGTACAACATACTACAGCCCTTCCACCTGGGCTGGAATGAGGAAGCACTGTAGATCTCCTGAGAGGCCTGTTCTTGGGGCAGATTTCCACTCCAGAGAGGTTTGGACTTGAGTACAGATGTCTGGAGACGTGGAGTTAGTGCATTTTCTCAGGTTCCCTACCCCCTAGCCTCCATAATTTCATCCTTGGTTGTGCATAGTCATGCTGAACAGCAATGTTTATCTAACTACTGTGCCTGGGTATGTGTGTGCAATGTCAGCGGTGTAGGAAAAATGGCACCTAATGTGTTTGCTGTTGGCCAAATTAATTAATCAATAAAAATTAATCTGTGCCGCAAGGAGAGGAAAAAAAAAAAGCAAAACTCGCCTTTCTTAAATAAGTCTTACTGTTTCCTCTCTAGCCACACAAATAGTAATTAAAGAAATGCAGAGCACTTTTAAACACAACTGCTAACCGAGGGTAGTGCCGCCACGAGGGTGTATTACCTGCCTGTGAAGCATAACAAGTTACAGAAGGCTGGGCCATTGCCTGCAATAGGGAATTAACTCCTACAGATGTGTTTACAGTCTTGCCGAGTCAAGCCTCTTTATTTCATGCCCTGCTTAACAAGTGTGTTTCACACTGAATTGTCTGGCTTTTGTCTCATTGCTGTGTTCCTGTTTGCAGGCTGAAGCAAGGCTCGCAGCGAAGCGAGCGGCACGTGCGGAGGCACGGGAGATCCGAATGAAAGAACTGGAGAGGCAGCAGAAAGAGGTACGGTCAAGGCTCGGGGCGTGTTTTGATAATTTTCTTTTCTGAATACATAGGTAAAAAGTCTGAGGTCCTGGAACAAAGGGTTAATCTATGTTTGGCTGGAATGTTCATAGTCTGCGTAGAGCTAATGCTGCTCAGTTAGCTGATCATAGGATATAGCCCGGAAAAAAATTGGGGTTGTGGCAACAATTTTATCTTGGTGAAGCCGGTATAATTATTCACAGAAAACACTGGTGGTTAGTTAGTAATCGTTGTTTAATATTAAACTTTGAAGTATGCAGCTTGTTTGTGTGTGCATTAGGGGGGTGGATTCTTATCACTTCATTAGAAATCTAATGAATATGGAAGACTCTTGGCCCTTGTATAACTCTACTTGTAAGTTGTTTTGCTTTGTTGCTGTGAAGCTAGCATTGTGGTTTCCCCCGTTTTGTAAAAATGGTCTGCCGTTGGTGGAAGTAACGGTAGAAACCGAACTTGGCAGAACATTACCTTCTCCAAAGCGTTTGGATTAAATGCCTGGTGTAGTCTTTCCCAAATTCTGGACAAGCTAGTTGTTTTATACTATCAGCAAAGTTGCTGTGGCTCTGCAGGTCAGTGTGTGGGAGATGATGGGCTTCCAGTGTAGGAATGATAGGAAAGACCAAAAAGACTTGTTCTCCTCCTGTTGTGTTTGATCAGTAGGAGCTGTACTAAATGTTACTCCACGCCAAGAAACTGAGAGCAGCACTTGTTTTGAAGCTCTAGAAGCTAAAGCAGTGCTATTAGAATGGGACTGTAAGCACAGGATGGCACAGGTGGGCCAAACTAGCAATGAAAACCAGAAGGGCTTAAAACTTGTATTTTTTGATGTGCATTTCATGATACAGGAGAGCAGGCGTAGCAGGGCCAGCAGCAATCATAATTTAATTTTTTCAAATAAATCTTGAAAGGGAATGAGTTTGGGGGTGGGGTGTGGGAATACATAGTAAAAATAGAGGGGTGTGGGAATACATAGTAAAAATAGATGTGCATCTATGCTTCAGGGTGCAGAGAAGGATTCAGGTTGGCTTTTAAACAGTGGATCAGGATGCAATAGCAAACTAGTGTCGGTGCAGGCTGCAGGAATCAGCCTGGAACAGAAGCAGTTGGGCAGTTTGCCCATGCTCAGCTTTCTGCCGGAGCGTCTTGTCTGGTTGAGGCATGTTGGGATGTGTCTTAGCACCCTGTAGCCACAGCAGGGTTAGATGTACCTGCAAACACACCAGGAGTAAGAGCTGCGGGGGAGCGTTGCTGCAAGCACAGTGCTTGTGGAAGAGAGGAGCCTTTTACTACTCCAGTTGCTGCTTTTTGAAGGATGTTTCTTGCAACCTGGACCAGAGTCGGAAGGCCTGGAGTGCTATCAAGTGTTGTCACTGTCAAGCTTCTTGCTGTACCTGCAGCCTGAGTGATGGGACTTGCCAAGCAGCCTTGGGAAGATCCGTGGTAAACAACCACTAGGTGTTTTGTTTGGGCAGCAAAGTAAATATGGGTGTCATGGCAGCTGATGGGTGTCATCATCTAATTTGCAGATAACTTCAATGCAGCTGATGACCCCCTTGAAGATTAAAAGCTGATGGCTGCAAGAGGTGTCCTAGTAAATTGAAATTTTGGTATGAAAACTAAAGGCTGTGTGCTTGCTCCTGCAGTTAGTAACTGAAGAGCTAGTGATCTTAAAACTCGGTGAGAACTTCTTTGTATAGATGGAAGCTAAATGGTACAGGATGCTGCTCTGAAATACCAAATTCAGTGAAAGCTGAGCCAGATACCCACTACAATCTGTTTTGTAATTCACTGGCATAAATAAATGTGTAGTCACATTATGAAATTTGATATTTTGCAAGCTTGGATATTCTGTAATTTTTTCCAATAATTTAATCTCAGCCCCCAGGTGCAAGGTAGAGCTAGTAAGGATGGCTACAGGAAATGTTTCGTTGCCACAATTACCTTGTAGATAGAACAAAAGAAAGCATAAATATAGAAAATCCCGAGCAGTCATCAGCACAAGAGATTTGGCACCTATCCCTTCCTTGGAGGAAAACATACTGTGATACTGGTGTCTGTACAGCTTGTTGTCTGCCATCTTCAATTTCCCTGACAAACTTTTCAGAGCAATAAATAGCACGTTCCCACTACTGCCATGTTGAATAACCAGAACTTAAAGCGCTTGCTTTACTACTTCAGAACGCTTGTTAGAGCCAGTTAGAGAAGTTAAAAAGCAACAAATAAATTTATTGCATGTGTGTGTACTTGTTCGTGCTGAAGGCAATGTACATGCCCTGACAGGCTTCTTGTGGAGCATGGATTAGTTGAGAATATATTTATATTGATGGTCTGGGTTAAAAGTTTCCAGATGTTACCAATACAAGCTCTAAACATGGTAGTATAGCTCTCACTGGCGGTGAATTAGGGTGTTTTAATGATTTGGATTTGGACTGGAAATTAGCTCCTCTCCTGCCCACTATCTAGTATTAGTGACCTTTCTTAATGTGCCTAATTTTCCGCATTTTAAAAGAATTGGATGACTTTTGCATCATGGATCTTACACAGGTGTTTTAACTAATGTGCTGCTTGGCATTACAAAAGACATGTCAATGCAAAAGGACCAGGTGTCTGAGATTTTTCGTTCTGTATCTTATGAATGCTTCTGTAGGCAGAATGAGCAGCCACTTCATTAGAAAGCTGTTAAAATGCCCTGTGCTGGATCTGTAGGCTAGACATAGGTGAAGAGTGCACCAGAGGTTGGTCACAGCAGTGTAGTAAAGCCCATCGGTAAATGGTGAGGGCTACCTCATATCATCCCGAGCTCTTCTTCTGGTGGAAATTATTTCGTGTAGCACACATAATTGACACCAGAAATTGCTGCAATAGTCGATTCTTTTGGAAATTTAAAATTGTGTTTCTTATCAGCCATGCTGTTGATAAGCTCCTTTCCTTTCAGAAGGAGCGTAGGATGAGAAGCTCATGGCAGACAGCTTGGCTTTAGGTGACGGTGAGCACGCTTGCCGCTGCTGCGGGCTCAGCCCTTGCTCAGGCTGCCGTACCTCTTGCGAGTGGTCGCTGCCGTTCCCCTCGCGGTTTGTGTGCTCGGAGGGATCACTTCAGAAAACTTGGCTTGAAATGTAAGGTGACTCCAAGAATTCTTCTGGAAACTTCATGTGAAGCAACGTACTGCTGTAGTAGAACACTAGTCGGAGAAATTACATAGCAGAAATAGAGGGGCTTTCGGAAGAAGACACTCCGAATTGCCGTGTGAGGTGCGGGGAAGTTACTGTGAAGGCTGCTGCTGTTCGCTGCGGTGGGGCAGGACTGCAGCTGCGTTCCAGAGGCGGTTTCATCGCATCGCCTGGCATCGCCTCGTGCCAGGCGGCAGAGAGGGTAAGTGTGCCAACGTGGGTGGGTTTCTGGGTGTTCTTTCAAGGAGAGGAAGGTAAGGAGGGGAGCGTGACTGTGAGTTTAATAGGAAAGTAATGTAGGTAAACAAAGAGTTTTCTGAAGCTGAAGAAAGAAAATAGCACAAGAATCATGATATATGCTGATTTATGAAGAGAAGGGTAGTGGTCAGTCTTGAATCTTATATAGGTGTGTATATTTGTGAATCTAAATATCTATATATTTAGTAGAGACGGAGTTCCTGGACATGAGGCTCCAAGAAAGCCACAGATCTAAGAAATGTAACTGCTTGAATGTTTCTGACTTCTTATTCTGTGCTGCTTTGTTGTTGTTATCCAGCAAAGATGTAAATAATTAATCTGCAGGTTTTCTGGTATGCTTCCGTGCACAGTGAGTCAGTACAGGAGAGCTCTCATGTGAGGCAATGCATGTTCTAAGCTGAAAGGATGGTTCTAATAGATGGTACTTGCTCCTTTGCCTGTTCCCACACCACTGTGCCCACCCAACTGATGGGAGTCAGCAGTGATGGGTCCTGTGCTTTTACCATGCTGCCACTGTCTTCAAACATTTGGTTTTACAGCTGCAGAGTCTAAAGCCAGTCTGTTTGGCTCGTACTCTAGAGGTGTGTTTGGTACAGAGATAAATGCTTGTGTGCATTCAGATATTTATTTTTAATTCATGTGGAAGAGCAAGTCAGGAGTTGTCGACTCAGTTTTCCCGAGTAACAAATTGTCAATTCTCGTGGGGCTACTAGATAAGGAGAGGAGATTTTTTCTGTTTGTGTGGTTTTTTTTTTTTCTTAGAAGCTTGGCATAAGAGATATTAAAGCCTTTTTTTCCCCAAGAAATATTTAACGGTAATGTTTCAAGACAAGTAAAAGCTGCAGCATTAGGGCTAATGGTAGAGACCGTTTTATGTAGGAGTACCTTCTGTGTGTTCTGCTGGCAAGACTTTAAATGTGTCTTTGAGGAGTGACACTTGGAGACCACAATTTAAGCTGATATTAGTGCCTGAAGTGAAAAGAGAATGATCTCCTCCCACCCCTTAATCTGCAGGCTAAGATTCTTGCTTGCCAGTTCGCACAGCAGATGAGCCTGTACTTTCAGTTCAAGGCTAGAGTGTTGTGCTTGTCTCCTCGCTTCATTTTCAGCTCTCACTTTAAGGGCACAGCACAAAACTTGCCTTCGTAATTTTAAAATTCACTCTATACCAGCATACTCATTTGTACGTACTTTTCCTCTTTTGGATTCATATTTCTTTGGAATAAAATACGTTACCAGTAGTTTCTGTCGTGGATTTCTCTCTTCCTATGTCAGTTCCTTGAGCATGTAGTAAGTTTAGTAAATATACTGAAGCCAAGTTAGTGTGGGCAAAAGACTTGCAAACACTTCTTGATCTGCTTACCCATCCTGTTGACTGTGACGTGAGCCCCTTCTTCCCTTGTGAGGATTTGGTGCCTGCAGCTGGCATTCAGGATTGTTTGAAGCTGTTTAAAATCCCAGGCGGTGCAGGAAAAACTAGAGAAAAGCACAATTCTCCTGCTTTGAATGGGAGGAGAGGCTGACTATGAAACTTGGTGTTTACATATACAAGGAGGAAATTAAGGAGTTTTGTGAAGGTTAATCTGTATCTTATACAACCAGTGTGAAGATGCACAGGAAAATCTGGAGAGGGACAATGTTGCAGGTGTTTTTAGTAGACTTCCAATTTCTGCCTCTGAACTGTGCTTCACTGGCTTTTTCTGTCCTGTTCTGAAGTAATTTCTATGAAGAACATTACTTTTGCGGGAGACCTCATGTGGTGAGGAAACCCGGAAAGCAGTCTGGTTTTCTAACTTTTCCGTTAGTTTTGTCCAGTAATACTGTGGACAAAACACTTTTTTTGTCATGCCATAATACAGGAAAGTACTATTTAAGGCATTTTTCTGATTAAATATCTGTTGGCTGTTAAGCCCTTTGCAGGGGGCATACCTGCAGTAGAGACTATTGTTTAAAAGTGTTTTTTCCTGTAACTTACTATCTAAGGAGGACAGTACGCTGATGAGACATCAGTCACTTTGGAGCAGAGCTGTGGTAATGCCTGCTAGCTAATGGATGACCAAAAAATTCCAGGTTTTATAAAATGTTGGAACAGTTAATGGTGACGCGCTTGGCTTTGTCCCTGTACCCCTCTCCACCGCCCTCTGCGGTGTCTGGCCCTGAACAAGCGCCTCGTTGTTATCTTACCCGTTGGCAATCTGGGTCCTGGACACAAGACCTCTTGTGTGCCAGGCTTAGCATTCAACGGGAATACCTGCTATGCCAAGCCTGAAGCATGGGGGTTTGGAAAATAAGACTTCCATGGTGTTGCCTTTGAAGTATGGGTGAAACAACAGCACGGAAAAGCTGAAGTTTAAAGGTTAAACTGCTCTGTGATAATTGCCACGTCTAAAATGGTGGTGGTTGTTTTCTGCGTGTGGACGAAAGGCACCCTGCATGTGCAACGGAGAAGCAAAAGATCAGAGTCAGTACGCACTGACTGTGGGAACTGTGGGAGGGTTTAGTTCATGTTCCTGTCCAAGGTTTTCTTAATAAAAGGTAAGTGAGGTGATTAGTTGTGTGGGAATGCTAGTTTTTAGATGTGGGTCTCAATTATCCTCCTTGCACTTGTAGGAATACAAATTAATGCTTCTGAGGTATTACGCTGGGTTCTGCAGTTGTCCTTCACGATGATGAAGGGGAACCTGATCAGGAGGGCGGCAGGGATTGAAAGAAGTACGCTTTGCTTCCCAGCCTTGGGATCTGGGCTCACCCGACGCGGACCGGAAGAGCAGTGGATGGCAGGGACCCCCTGAATAATCCAAAATACGGGAGACTGGCTACCCTGCTGACCAGCTGAAGGATTGGAGTTGGAGCAGTGACCTGCTCCCCCTGGGTTGGACTCACAGAGCAGAGGGCTGGTGGTGATACTTACTCAGCATTAATGCTTATCTAAGAAGACAAGCAGTAAGGCAGCTGAGGGCTTTGAGGCCAGAGCTGTGATACATTTCCTACAGATACAAAGCTGGATGTTCAGCAGAGAAGTGGAGAGAATGAAGGTGTAATTTCCTTCTGGATTCGTGCAGCCAGTTAGGTGTTTTTGAAGGAGAAGGGTTTCTTGCTTTAGAAATACTAGGAGAGATGCAAGAAAAAAACAATGTTTTCAGTTTTCATATGGGTTTACAAAGCTGGTCAGTCAAGGGCAGTTCTCCAACAAAATTCAGATGTATTGGAGTGGTTGTAATGCTTTTGTGTATTATTAAAATGGTTCAAGATTACGTAACAACTTTGTAGAGTCAGCGGTGCATTTATTAGTGCCTGGAAATAGTGTGAGGCTCTGTGGAAACATTAAAAAATGAAACAGCGACCTGCAGAGATCCTCCAGTGCTGGCAATATATAGGCAAGAAGTTTTCAGAGACTTTTAATGAGCTGTGCTGTACACAGGTGAAAGAAAGATAGCATTGATGCTTTTGCAACTATGCTTCATTGGTGAAGGACAAAATTTGTCCTTAAAAGAAGAACCGTTTTTCTGTAGTTAATGCTGTTTGCTCTAATTGTGGTGGTAGATGCACAACTGTCATCCTAGGTGAATATTTGGGCATCTGCTACTTTGAAGGAGGGAGGTTGGGAAAGCGAGGCCTGAGCTCACAGCTGGCTCAGGCTCTGCTCTGGTGCAGAGTCTAGGGAGCAAATTGCATGTGCCTCCAAGAGTGTGAAAATGAGGAATGCTGCTGTGTTTTAACTGTTGATGTGAAGGAAGCCTAGAATGTAAACGCTGTTTTCATTCTACCTAACTCTACAGGGCTTCGATGTACACTTCTCTTGTATGCGTGTTTTGCTGTATATTCTGTATAAACTATTATTTTTTTCCCTTTAGAATGAGCTGTGGATCATTGCATTGCTGTTTATTCATGCTAGCTTTTGTTTCCTTGTTTCTTTCCTTTCCCTCTTCCCCTAGATCTATCAAGTTCAGAAGGTAGGGCTTGCTCTCTTTCATTCTTGTTTGCATGTGTGTGTTCCCACGTTCAGAGTCTTGCTAGCGCATCAGAAAAACCTCTAAAGAATGGAAAGAGGCACAGCAGGCTTTGTATTTCCATACAGCTCCCTCCTTCCCTCCCGTAGGCTTGTGGGGTGGATAATAAAGGGGAGAGGTGGAAGATGACCCGTGTAAAATGTGTCTGGTCAGACACTTAATTTTTTTTCTACGGACTGTTTGGCAAAGAATAAGCGATGAGCAGAAGAGTAAGTTGGCAAACCAGCCGTCATAGGAGGGTACGGTGGCTCCATGTGTCACTAAGCACCTTACAGCCACTTGGGAGTTGAAGGCCAAGTCTATTGCTGAAAATATTTCAGTCTGGGCAAACACCTGACAGGTGCCAGCAGGAAGAATGACTTTCAGATGACTTTGTTTGCAGAAAATGACTGGAGTAAATCAGGGATGCGGTGTTTGAATTTGTAATCTTTTGGTACATAAACTGTATGTTCTTTCTTCTGGTGTCACCGAAGCACTGTAAATGGTTTTATATCGTTTAATACTCTCTCACCTCAAAGTCATGATCTCTTCCCTCCTCCCAATTTCCTTCTCATAGTTCCAAACGATGGCAAAGATAATAAAAACAATGATAATAGCTGTAGCTGAGGCCACTTGCCATGTAACAGCAGAGTTTGGGGTTTGTGTTACGGTGTTTGGCTGTTGTATACTCCTAGCATGTGAACTGTGGGGTACCTAGAAAGAGAGAGAGCACCAAAGAAATTTTGCAGGGAGGGAGAAAGCATGTACTTCTTCAAGCCTGCCATTTTCTACCTTATTGAATGTTTATTTTTTTTTTCCTTGAGATATTTTTATTGCTTGCTGAATGGTAAATGTATCCCAAACCCACAGCCTGTTTGTTTTGTTCCGCCACTCCAGCTGCCTTCACTGCATGTTTCACTCGCTTGACCTAGCAGTGCATGTGCTTCTTGGAAATGCTGATCTCCTCTTTAAGTGCGTATGTATATGAAGATAGCTACTCAAATCATGTGCTCCGGTATTTAATCCTGACCCCATGAATTTGGCAACAAATACTTACTCTTGGTTTTATTTGTGGAGTTGACTACGTACAGAGTAACCCAAATCAACATCTGCCCATGGATCAACAGGCTCGTTATCAATCTCTTTTATAGGAACTAATTTAACCTTCTGGTACAAATGTAGCCACACTGTGGGAGACAAGGAGGTTGTTTGCTGTTAGTGTCCTGCCATGGATGACAAGATAAGTAGGTTAGCCTCACGACATCCTGTAGCGAGTTTGCAAGTCTAGCAATTCCACTATCACTTAGTGAGCGAATCTGATCAGGAATTCTCTCAATGGTATTAACATCATTAATTTTAATTGTAATACCACTTTTCAGGGTAGGAGGCAACCTGAGCCTGGCAAAGGCCTCTAACTAAAGAGCAAATGAATGGACAAGCACAAATTTCTTCCTTTAACCCACGTGGCGGTTCAGACCAAGCCCCTCGGGGCAGAACAGAGCAGTCGGCTTAGTGAAAGAAATGGGAAGTGGCTGAGGGGGCAAAATACCTGAGACTTCAAATACTGCCGGTTCAGTCCAGCGTGACATGTGCCGTTTAAAAGGTTATAAATTAAAATAGTCTCAAGGCAATCGCATTCACTGATATTCTTCTTTTGGGGGTAGTAAGCGTGTAGCTATGTAACCTCAAATGGTGGAGGAAAAGGTTGCGAGCGGAACTTAAACTTGTGACATAACAAGTCTTTTAAGGGGTATTTCCTCATCTGCCTTTTGCAAAGCTGAATTCAGAAGCCTGTGTTAGAAAGTAAGAACAGAGGGCAGGAAAAGGAAGCAGCAGACCTTAAAAAAAATGATTAGCATGTTTATGGATCATTTCTATGTGTGAGAAAGGATTCTCCTTTTTCATAGTCTATTTTTTGCAGTTGATTTCTAGTGTTAGAAAATGTTATACCTCTTTTGGTGGGGGGAAAGCCTCTAATAAGGCTTTACCTGACCTGACTTACTGCAAAGCGTGTAATCTGTAGATTCTGATCTCTTGCACAATCCTGACCAGCTGGAGTTCATGTAATTTTCGGGGGTCATTTTCAGGATGTCATGTCCCTAAAACTTAATTTTATAACAAGCTGTTGTATGTGTTAGGCTTCTGCCTGGAAGTAACGAGTCTGAGCACTTGTGAGAAAGTGTGTAAGGCTTGAAGAAACAATGGTTCATGTCGGTGGGTGAAAGGAAAGGATGAAAGTAAAATTACATTAATACCATTGACCGGGTGCTAAATACAGAGTATAATACAGAACAGGTTTCTGATTTTTTTTTTTTGTCATTACCTAAGGTTTTGACTTGATACTCCTGCCTCCTCAAGCCTCTAGGAAAGCTGGCAAGTACAAGGCTTGTTTTTTCCACAAATACGTGAACATCAAGGCACATAATCTAAATGATTCTAAAATACATATTATGCTTCCTTAAGCATTTGCTGATTACTGTGCTTTAGGCCGGTGATTTTTTTTCTTCACACAGGAATGTTAATGGCCACCATTATAAATGCAGACTTCCTGAGACTGGATTCAAAGCACATGTTTGGGGAGGAAGAAAAGTCCCGCTGTCTGGTGGAAATGCAACTTCAGTTCAGGGAATTTCCCAATGTTATGTGAAGAAAATACGAACTGAGAAATGGTTCAGAAGTGACAGTCTACTAGGAAAATGCATGGCATTTGGGACTGAAATGCCCAGAGCTTTCCAGTCTCACCTGCATTGGTGGAGCATGTCCTAGAGGTTCCTCTTCTACCCTTGTTGGTGGTACCACCACTGTCAAGATGGTTGAAGCATAGGCAAGAAGTCTTGTGCTCTGAAAAGGAGCTTTGGGGAGTTCTGAATTTGGTGAATAAGAATATACAGAGATTAGTTGTACTGTATTCAACTTGTCTTCCTGGTTTGACAAATCTGTACGGTAAACATGATTTGACAGCATTTTTCATCGTGAAAGTGTTCTGTGTTCAGATCCCTTGTAATGAGTCTTGACTTAAATGGGTCAGGAATTCAAGACTCATTACTCTCCTTGCTCCTGTCCCCACAGCGCTGTTGTTTTTGGGGTTTTTTTGCACTGCTGAGAAAGCAGAAGCTGTCGAGTACCCCAGCTGTACCCCAAACATCCCTTGCCAGGCAGCTTTTCCTGGTGCTCTGGTGGCACTTGGCATGGCTTTTCCCTGGCTTGTTTGCGTGTGTAAAGCTGTGCGGCTCGGCTGAAATCTGGCAATGCATGTCCAAATGTTGTGTTTGCCTTTCTCATCTAAATTCTGTTTTTTCCCTTTTCTGTCTGTAGAAATATTATGGTCTGGATACTAAATGGGGAGACATCGAGCAATGGATGGTAGGCCTTGATCAACGTAGCTAAGCAACATGGTGTTGTTTTACTTGTTGTTCTGTATAGTTGACAGAGTTTGAAATACCACAAAGTAGGTATTGTAATGCATTGGAAATGTGAATTCCACTTTTATCGCAAGGATTCTTGCAGTCCGCATCAATACCTGAAATGTGGCTTATGATCAGCTTAAAACGGGCAAGGGTTTAGTTAGAGCCATCTCTTTTTAGTGATCTCTGTCTGCACCCTATCACTCACAGATTAGATTAGCATATAGACCCATTAAAGCCACTTGTGATACAAGGAGTGTGTGTACTCCATTTTACTTCCTGTGGATTTTTTTAGAATTTGAGTCTTCTCAAATCTGTCTTCAGCTAAATTTTGGGCAGGTTTTATCCATGCTTCTTCAGTTACCTTTGTATTTACTTGTCCAGGAGCACTGTGCAGATGCATTATTACTGCTACTATGGCAATGCTCACTTTGTCTGATAATGCAGCGTCCTGGATTTTACTATTTGCGAAGCCAGTGAAGTTAATATCAGACACGAACTTAGCCATTAGCAACGTCTGACTGTTTTAACACCCACAATATAAGATGAAGAAGTTGCTAAAGGGCTGGAAGACATTGGTTTCAAATGTCTTTCAAACATAAGTGATGTCATAAATTTTCCAGCGATGCTGGATGAAAACTGTTGTTCATGACCTTGCCCTACAACCTGAATAGTGCGCACTGAAAAAGGCAAAACCGAACAGCTGACTCCCAGTGTGGGAGATAACTTTTCAAACTCCCTGACTTCCTTGACCCTTGATAATTAATCAGCATAAATGCTGGTTTGCTCTATGCCTTCTTGAAAGCCTACTGCCATATGGACCAACTGTCCACCCAGGATGCTCCAATCTCATGGATAAGCCATTAAGTCTCTTCAAATCCTTGCTTGGTGAGCTTAGCTCCACCTTACTAGCAATTCCCTTGCTTAGAAATCAATTCACCTGTGACAACCATGAACTACAATGCTTAAACTTTTTTTTCTTGTTTTCTATCACTGTTTCTAAATTCCATGTAAAGTCAGTTTATTAAAATCAATTTGTTGAAATGTAATAACATCCTACAGCACTTCCAGCATTAACACGGCTTTTGGCCTGCAAAAAGGCAGTGGTGCTGTGTGTCGCAGAGGCTGTAAGCAGAACAGAAACGCTTTTGGTCTGGAAGAAGGGGCCAGGCTGTGCCCCTCTGGGATACTCGCTAGAGAGAGACCATTGCCCTGCCACAAAATTTCAAATAGAAGATTTATTTTGAAGGACTGCAAACTGGAAAGCTTAATTACAAAAGCACTGTAAGTATACAAGTGATTGCCAGATGCGGAGAGATGCACTTGAAGCATTTTTTTGAGATACAAATAAAGATGTCACTGGGTACAGTTTTCTGTAAGAGTAATTAAGGTGTGTAGCAGAATAAAACTGAGGGGAAGAAAGTTGGGGTCACAAGTGAAGGGAAAAAGGGTTTTTCTGACTCGACAAGGTGTCACCTTCTGTAATTTGGTTCAGCCTTACTGACTCCTAAACAGTGCTGAAGCTTCACTGTGTCTTTCTGTTGGTGTATCTGTCTTTTCAACACTTTGCTCTTTGTTTTTCTCTGCTGCCTCGGTAGGAAGACAGCGAGCGTTATTCCCGTAGAGCCCGAAGAAATGCCTCGGTTAGTATTTGCTTTTGCGTTTTCTTTATTGCTAGACGTTTCAAGTTAAGAAATAGATGTGTATAAGGCAGTTTCTTTTTAGAAGAAAAAAAACAAAAGCAGCTTTCCTCGCACCCTGCCCCAGCCGAGTGAAAACCCCAAAGCCACTTCCTGACTTCTCTGCCCTCTCCCCACTCACTCTGGAGCTTTTGCAAATGTGCTCGAATAAAGGGGGACAGGGGGTGGAAGGTGGGGAAATAACCTGCTTGGAGTGTTTAATGGTTGTTTATTCAGAGCATGGGCTGAGAGCTTATAATAGGGAACACCCGGGCAAGCTTTTCATTCGTCCTCTAGTAAAATGCTTGACAGTGTTGCTGGGGCAGGGTGTGATTTCATTTCCTTTCTGCTTATAGTTCTAATGCGATTCTTTTTTAAGACATGTATTCTGTAAGTCTTTTTCTTTCCTTGTGTTCCACCAAAGCCATCTGCATTTACATCACTGCCTGTTACTTGTGTTCTTTTCATTGTTTTCTTGTCTTTATATTTCTTTTGATAGGCTTCGGATGAAGATGAGCGCATGTCAGTGGGTAGCCGTGGAAGCCTGAGGGTTGGTAAATCGTACAATTTAAGTATGCATGTGTGTGCTCTGATGTTACTTCCCCCTGTACCACCAGACTAGTTACAGTACTCTGATAATACCATCCTTCCAAGGTCTTGACGTGTTCCATGTTCAAGGCACATGGAGTGGGTTGGTGTTTTGTGTCGGTGCTTTTTTTTTTGTTCGTACATATAGGTCAGTAATTCTTTAAGCCAGGGGAATTGTTAGATTTGTGTGCGCTGTGCAGGAACACCAGCAGAGCACACGACTGTGTAGAAACCTTTCTGGTAAATGCTGTTCAGTGTTACTGTTGCAGGAAGTACTTAGCTAAAACATTAGTAGCTGTTTCTTGTGTACACCTTGTAAGCTCGCCTGTTTTGTTACAGATACTGAGAATTTGGGAGGAAGAAGTGCTAGCTTACTCCATGATCAATGTTTATATTAGCTTGGGAAACCAAAAGCAAATTGTCAGTGGAAATAAGTCTTAAGGGCTTTGGAATTGCAGGTGAACGCCCTCCTCAAAACTGCTTTAGAGGTATTTGAAATTCATCTGCAGACTTGAGTTTTTTATGGAGGGAGGGTTAGTAGGGCACAGAGTGTTGCAGTGCACCAGTATGCATCTGCAGGAAAAGTTCAAACGACTTTTTTCTCAAAATATCCATACAATATTTGTCCAGATAATACACATGTGTACAAATTTTAACTCCATTCTAGCACAGACATAATCAGCTCTTGTAATTGTTAAGATAGATTAAGGAACTTAGTTGTGAACAGCTAATGCTCTTGTCTCAGCATGTGTTGATAGTCTTCAGAAGACGATCAGAGTGCACCGCTTCCGAGACCTAAGGAGAAACATTCAGCTAACCACAGAACTGAAACAATCGTAACAGCACTATGGAGGAAGCTCTCGGCAATCCTGAACTTGAATCAGCTGTGACTAGGTTATGTTATGGAGTCATTTGTGCCCAAAACGGTTGTGTTCGAGAATAACTTGTTTTTCTACTGATGTTGTTTCTAATTTACCAGGAGCGCTAGTTACGTGGTTAAGCTGGATGATCAGTTGTATTTTTATAGAATAAGCAAGACCTGTATCATTCATAGCAAGGTCTTTATTTGTAATCCTTGGTTTCTGGCTTCTTTGGAGATTTCGTGTCATAAAATTATTTTTTTTTCCCCTCGAAAAATTATTTAGGCTAGAACCACCTTTTTTCCTGATCCCCCGAAGAACAGTATTGAGTGCAACACCTCATATGTCTCTACAAGAGTTCTGTAAGGCAAAAAAAAAACAAACAACAACCAACCAAAATTACTACTGCAGAGCCTGCTCAGTGATTCCAGTGGAGTTCACTGTGAGATAGCGTAAGACGTACTTAAAATTAACTGTTGCCTTGTCCCCTTTTTAGTCCCCTTATTACTACTCTAAGAAATGCTGTTAAAATCTTTAAGACTGCAAACTTATTCAGTTGCTTTTCCAAGCTAGAAGATGCCTTAAAACTCCAGAGAGTCAATGAAGAAAAGCTTATTTTCACAGCTGAACATGAAAGCCAATGTTTATTTTACTGAGAGTTAAATTTGGATGTGTTTATGACAGTGTTTTCTGAAGGGGAAAAATCTCTAGCTCAGGTGAAATGTCAGTTCTTTCTATTTAGAAGGTGATTACGATACAAATAGGTGGTTTAACCATGGCTATAACTGTGTGTCTGCAAGTACACTGGCACTGTATTTATAGCAGGAGTCCTGTTCATCTGAAACACCTTTTGTTCGTGGAAATCCACTACTGTGGTGGTTTTTTGATGTGTTTTTTGTAACATGATCCTGTGTTTTGTTGTTACATATTTAAACAGCAGAAGCCTTGCATTCTGTTTCCCCACCATCCCATGAGCAGAAGCTTTTCTGACCTTTGTTTTTCCTGGAGGAGCCAGTCTCTGGGCTGCCAGTACGCCTTCAGGCTGCGATAACCTTCGCTGGTCTGGGGAGCAGTGGTCTCCAGCTGGTTTATGGGATGGCCCATAAATACCTAACACTTCTGTAAAGAATGTCCTTTTCTAACAGAAGGACCTGGTTGAAACTTTTCACCCTGGTATTTCTAGTGATGTTGCATGGGCTCCCCCCCTCTCCTTGTAAAGTAGCATTCGGAGTATATTCTTAGGCAAGCTTACACTTGGGCATGCACTATAGCAGAGTTTTGACAGAGCTTCCTTCCCTAGTGACAATCCAAGGGTCACTAGGATTGTAGAAGAAAGTAAGAAAGTAAATGTGCAAGTTTGCTGTTTGGAACTGAAATTTAGCCTTAAACATCTTCTAGTTGTTTTACTCACAATGAATTGACCATTGATAATGTCCCTAGCGTGGGCTTATAGTAAATGATTTGATAGTTTGACCACATCTGTCTTTGACTATTTGTGGAGGCTTAGCTATTGCTGTGTGTCTTCAAAACAGCAAAGCAAAAAAATGAGCTAGCACCAAACAAAAATTACTGCTGAGGACTAGAGCTCACAGTTTGGCTTCTGAGCTATTTTAGCATGAAGAAAACACCAACAACTGGTGCCTTGTGTACACCAAGGGTTTATAAAACAAATAGGAGAATTCTGTATGCTCTTCTTTTTTTGAAGGCTGCTTCCGTAGCTGTGGGATGCCCATTGTAGTTGGTGTACAAGACTGACATTTTCTGAAAATGGATCTTGCATCTTTGGCACTCGGGCCCACTGCACTGTGAGGGGTTGATGGCCTTAGGGGTTGCTCTTTGAAGGCATGCTTCTTTTCTGTAGAGGAAGGTTTCAATGAAATGAGCCAATATGAGACATTTATTTTTCCTTAGAACTTTACCACCCTACTAACCTGTGTGAGTTTTACTCTGGATTTTCTCCTGGAATAGTTTCTAAGTGGATGTCTGAACTGCAGGCATCATTGATCTGCAGAGCTAGCTTTTGAGGAACTGGCCTGGATGCTTCTGGCAGGGCAACCATCAACATGGACTGCAAAACCACCTGAGATGTTGATTAGACCAGGCCAGCAAATTGGTTTAAGCTGCACAGCTGTGACTAAAGTGTAAACAGTGGCCTGGTGCATTGATATAATGATAGCTTGAGTGTATCTCTGTCTCCTGCTGGCAGACAGTCAGCTGCTGTGAAGGGGCATCTTCAGCTTTTCTGTGGCTCATCCTGAACCCATCAGTGTCCAGCCTCTTGTGTGTCAGAAGTTCTGCAAGCTTGGTTCTTTATCACATGGTTTTTCCTAGGAAAGCTCAGTAACATCATCCTGTGATTGCTGAGACACTCAAGCCTCTCTTCAATCCCTTTTCTACTAAAAGTGTCTTTGTTTTAGCACTTTTCAGCTGGCTGTCTCTCATCTGAGACCATCCAGCATGAAATATTGTTGTGTTATTAATCATTTGTGATGGGAGTTTGTCTATTTTCCTTGTTTCGTTTGCTCCAGAGTTCCTGGCTTCAGGCTTTGTGCAAGAAGTCCGGCATTATCAAAATTCTTCAGTTGGAATTTATGTCTGTGTCTGTGTGTTTTTGTGGGGTTGGGGTTTGTTTTATTTTGGGGGATCCTTCCAATTGCCTTAACTTGCTTCGGGGTTTTCCTTTGTGTTCTGATTTTTCTTTCCTCTCATGCCTTGACAGTCTCATTTGGAATATG
Source organism: Phaethon lepturus (assembly GCF_000687285.1). Classification (NCBI taxonomy): domain Eukaryota; kingdom Metazoa; phylum Chordata; class Aves; order Phaethontiformes; family Phaethontidae; genus Phaethon; species Phaethon lepturus. The sequence goes on along the minus strand of NW_010561383.1, from coordinate 50,362 downwards.
CCAGCACCTACCCAGTGGTGAGAATAGTCTGCAAGTTGCAGTGTGTGTTTAAAAACTAATCGTGAAGGAGATACTAACATCAATTGTGATAGCTGATCTGAGATAAGGGGTGATCTAAAATGATCCTGAGGCAGTTCATGGTCCGTGATGTAAAGATGCTGCTTCCTTCACCTACTCTGATGCAGTTCAGGTGAAAAGCATTGAATGATTAGAGAGACCTAAGCTAGGTCTAGTCCCATAGGTACCATAGGACAGAGCCAAATAGCTTTTATTTCCCCTAACAGACTTTCTCTGTTACAGTCTGTCCATCATTTGAGCAGGTATGTCTGGTTTTATTTTGGCATAAATCTGAAAAGGAATAAAACTCTGACAAAGTCACTCTGAATAGATCTAGCAAAGGTGACAGGACAAAGCCGCAGCTTGTCTATCGAGCGGTCACCTTTGCTTTGGAGGATAAAATCGAACTCTGTAGGTAGTAAGAAGACGAGAGCAAGTATTTGCATTGAACACGTTGAGATAAAGCTGACTCGTGGAAAAACAGAAAGGGCACAGAAGGGAGAATGAGGATTGGGACTTTAAGCTTAGTTTAAAAAATTTCCTCATACTGTTAGCCGTGCTATCTCGTGGCAGCACTGTGGTGAAATGGAGGTGTCTTAGTTTCTGCAGAAAGCAAACGGCAGAGAGCAGTTTTATAGACTCTCTAGCTTTTTCACTCTCCTCTGTTCCCTGTGCTATTTCACATTAGGAATGCAGTGTATCTATTTGAGTGACCTATATACAGAAATAGTTCAAACACATTTGGATTTTGCATGGATGTATTGATGTAGTAAGTATAGACAGCTGGTAGCTCTTTTAATTGACTTAACCCAGCAAGCGTGAATGATTTGAACTGTGGCTACTAAATTTAACAGCGCTATCATCGCTTTTAACAATATTCTTTAATAACTGGTCATTTGACTTTGAGATTTGATTTTTTTTTTTCATGTGTGCTTACTGAGCCGTGTTGTGTAGAGCTGGAGGAAAATTGGACTGATGGTTTTGCATGTTGATATGCATGCCTGGCTATGGATGCGTGCCCATAAACTCATTGATCTTTTCATCCTGCATTCTTAATCTCACTGCAGGCTGGATTAGAGAGTGAGAGGACCAAAAAGAAGAACTACTCCAAAGCAGTATGTATCTTGACTAACTCTCTCAGAGAGGTGTTTTTACATACAAAACCACTGTGATAGGACAAAGAATATGTGCAAGTATGTTGGCTGTAAGAGCTCACCAGCCTAATGTCAAGGATACGGTGTAACTGTTGGGGTACGTTGGGTCTGTGAGAATACTGAGCACCACTTCATCTGCAAAATGTGGTATAATCCAAACATACCAGTGTTGTACACGAAGAGCATATTGAAAAACTCAGAACTTAACTTGAGCTTTATCATTACACAGAAATAGGTAATGGTGGTCGGATATATACGTAGTAGAGGCTGCATCTTTTCATAAAGGTAGTTCTATGTAGTGTCAATGCCTTACTAGCAGCTGTACAAATAAAGCACTACTTAGAGCACCACAAAACCAGGTGTGGCTGGGAGGTAAAGGATACCGTGCTTTCACACAGTCGGGATTTTAGGTGAATCTCATGGGGAAGCAATTCCAGGGAGGGAGAGAATACATGAGAGGGTGCGAAGTGGTGTACTGCTACTGCGGAGGGAAGGCTACTCATAGCAGAACGAGGTTGCCAGGCTGGGTGGGGGTTCTTCAGTACATTTGAAATCAGAGAATTTTCTGAAAAGTGGAAGTTGGATGGGGGATTGAGAAGGCCTGAAGGCCTTTAGCCTAGACAGCATTAGGCACAGTCTAAGGTAAAAAAAGTTACAAGTATAAATGGACATAATGGTAATGAGAGAGCTTTCTGCATCCATTAAAAGCAAGAGGAAAAGACAGAAAAGAATAGGGTCAATTGCACATGAGGGAGAATGAGTAAAATCTGAATACTTTAGCTTCCCCAGTCTGCAATTTTATTTGTTCTAGTTTTCATAAAGGTTATGAGCAGATGCTTAGTGTGTTAGCGTAGCATGGAACAAAGGTCAATGAGGTCTGATAAAACTGACCCTGCTCCTCAAGAGTTGCCTTCAAAAATAGTGCTGGAGAGGTTTCTGGAGAGGATGGATCATAGTGACAAGGGAAATGACCTGAGCTTCAGCTTGAAATCTGAAAGATATAGGGCAAATTTTACAAGTACATTTATAAGTGCCTGAAATATAAAGTGATAATCAGTTAACCTGGATTTGTGGAAAACGAATCATGTCAATACAACTTAATTTCCCTAAGCAGGGTAATTATTTAAGGGCATAAAAGAAAAGCATTAGATGTGACTGTAAGTCGACTATAAGGCTCTTGGCTTGTCTCTACATGATGTTAAGTGAAACCTTAGGCAAGATCTAGTTCTTGTAAAAGAAATGCACAGTTAATTGAAAAAGAATTCCGTTAGAAATGGGGACAGGTGGAAAGGATCTCATCTGGTCTAGTCCCATCTAAGACAGCATCATCATCATCTGTTTTTAAAGGGGAACACTGCTCTGCAGGAGTCTGTATTGCCTGGCTGTCTAAGTACAAGGAGTGAAGGTGGCTTCATGCGAGGTTAGAATAAAATACTGACGATGAATAGGAGACAACTTGTCAAAACTGAGCAATACTAAAAATAAGAGGGATACCACATTTACATCTACGAAAAATGAAATATACTATTACAAAAGAAGGAATTCTGCATGGGAATTGTTCAGAGAATAATCTGAGGTTACATTTAGTCAATATTACATTGCTGAAAAAAGGCAAATTTTATCGCTCGATGTAGTAATGAAAGGGGCGGTGGAGGTAATAGATCTGCACGGTGCTGTTGAGGCTGCAGCTGGAGTGATGGCTTGAGTTGCTGAAGGTTCATTTTATCCATTCGTCAGGAAAATGTTAGAGAAATTCAAGGAGCCTGGAAAAAAAACCCTAGTAAAAACTGGAAGGAAGCCGAGCTGTGTGACAAGGCTATAGCAGTATTTCGAATCGGTTCTTGAAAAAAGAAACTATGTTGGCCCTTCGTTTGTGGTGATAATACTGCATTTTAGTAGAGAATCTAAGCTTTTTCCCAGAAGCTGCTTCACCAGCTTGGATCAAAACTGGTTTCTAAGTTAATTTGTTTAATTTTTCATGGAAGCCATTGTATAGTATATTATAACTATTTTGCTTGGAAACTGATTCAGATGGGGTTAAGCGGATTTTCATTTCAGGAATGCATTAAAGCTTGGACTTGAAAACTTACTCTGAATAGAAATTCTAATTAAATTTCCACTTAAAAAACCACCCCAAATACACAGATCGCTTCCTCATTTTTGATGATAAACCAGGCCTCGTTGTGAAGAGATGCCAGAATAGTGAATCGCTTGAGAAATCTGAGCTTTTAATAGTGTCAGCTGAGGTGACTTTTGAGTCTATCCTCTTCTCCAACGTCACGTTTCCAGACTAAAAACTGCATAATAGTGGTGGTTTTATTTTATTCCTGACCCTACTGCTGTAGGGGCTTGAAGCATCTCACCCTGCTTCTGAAATGCTGGTTCTTGAGCCTGTTTGTTTTTTGTCCTTTGAGAGAAGACATCTTAATGACGACAGGGCAGGCTACCGAGCGTGACGGAGGAAAGCTGAACCAACTGAAACCTCTTATTTGTCTTTGGACTGCCACACAAAATACCAGGATGTGGCAGATGGTCACTGTCTGGGTTTAATTTTGATGTAATTGGGGAAAGCTAAAAAGAGATTTCATACAGCATTGTATCTTTACTAAAATTGAATTTCTCCAATACAAACTTCAAATTAATTAATTTGCTGCTTTTTATTTGCTTAGCTGCCAGAGGTGTAAGTAATTGCAGTGATAAATTTCTTCTATTGTAGTCTCTCATCCCTAGTGCCCCCTTTTTGTCCTGTGTTCCCTTCACAGAACGTCTGGAGAGATGGGTGCTATAGTGCAGTAGTAATAGGGGAAGCAAAAGTGTTTCTTTACAAGAAAAAAAGGGGTCAGAAAAGGCAAGCAGGCAGTATCCTTGACATTTTTGGCTGGTGTGCAGGTACTGACACAAATGTTCATGTCCTCATGTTTGAAATCATGACCTAATCCTGCATTTCTCCTGTTCCTGGTGTATCTTTGAAAAGTTCTGTCTCTGCCTTTGCTGTTCATAAGTGATGACTTTTGCTAAAAATTCCCTTTTGGGTCTGTGTCAATTTTTTTCCTCTCCTTTTTTTTTTTTCCCTTTTTCCTTTCCTTCTGTAACAGACCAATGGTTATGAGGAAGACGTGTATGGATCGTCGCAGAGTAGAAAATCTAGCAGGGTTAGTAGATGATTTATATTGCTATAAAATGTATTGCTCTATTTAATGGGATTAAAGCTAATTAGCAAGTTCTTTTCTGTGGTAAAGCAGGTTTTTCCTGTCTTACATGTTGTGGGCTTTGCAGTTCGTCAGACGCGGAGGTGCAGCAGTAAGCTGTCTTGAAAAAAATTAGGCCATGAGTGGGAAGGGAAGTCTCCAAATTTGGTACAAGAAGAACTTGGAAGCCAGAACTGCTTAACTTGTAAACAAAATTGGGTAAAAGTTAAATTGTGACAAGAAATAGTTTGGCAGCACCTGGCATGGAGGATTTCCATGTGTGGGACAACAGAACGATTGTTTTCCAACCTGTTCACGTCATGCTCTTAACACTGAAACTCCCAAGCTTCACCTAGAATTTATTTCATGTCTGGAGATTTGCATATGTGAAATGGACTTTGAATTTCCCCAAAACGTATGTTGCTTATTTGAAGCTTGCATAACTAAATGCTTGTTTTTCTGTGTAAACTGTATCCTAGGGTTTTTGGAAATTCCCACAGAGCTGAACAGCCAGTGCGAGTGTTACTCCTTAGCTACTTACCATTGATGTACTTTTATTTCTAGCAATATTCTTGTCCAAAAAAAGCTTAATAATTAACTGTTGCGTGTATGTCGGTCACAACGTTCCCTTCTGTTCCAGCACAAGTGTTTTGTGTCAATTATAGGAATTCATTGACCTGCTTTGTTAAATATTGGGGTTTGTGCAAATTATTTAAGGGTGTTGTCTCAAGCAGAGCCTCTGGAGGGGCAGGGAGGGGAACTCTGGCGTTTTTTTCTTTGCCTTTATTTTAACAAAGGCAGACAAAAGCTCAGAGCCTGTTGATCTTTATGCTATCAAGACTTCTAAAGAAATTTGGTGGTATGCAGACTAAAGCCCTCTGTTTAGGAGAAAAATAAACTGCTTTTAAGACTCCTAAGTGTTTGCGCAATACATGCTAAACATGAGAGAGACTTCAGTGAGTTACTTTGCAAGCATGAAGTTAAGGAGGCGCTCGTATAAATAGTGAAATGGGACCCTGTATTTCCTGTCCGTTTTATGCATTTAGCTTGTATATGTGGATAAGAGAAAATGAAATACTGTTGCTTAAGCTGTTAAGAAAACAGTATGTCCTCTTACTGGTACTCTTGCTCAACCGCTTGACAAGTTCAAGGAACTTTATTATGTAGTCCTTCTGACAAATGATGTTCTTACTCTTTAATGACATACTCCAGAGCTCCAAGTACTGCCGGAAAAGCAAAATACCCCTAAGTCAGTCATCCAGGGAAAAGTAGTTGTTTGGTTTCTCTTCAAATAATTTAAAATAATCTTCCTATTAGGGTTTGTAGCATTGAGGTTTAGTGTTTGTAGAGCATAATTACGGCAACATCATTAGTTTCTTGCTGTTTTCATTACTAAGTGTAATTCAGATTAATTGTTATTTGGAAGGGGGATGAGAGTTTAAGGGTGACTTGGAATAGCTGAAGCTCCAAAACCAGTTGATGCCCTTCTGGCTGGCATTCACCTTTAGGAATACTCTCTCCAAAAACCCCAAACCTAACTGTAAAGACTGCCAAGGTGGCAATGAAAAACAGAGAAGAGGCAGAGCTCGTCAGGTCAGGAAGTGATGAGTCTGATAAAATAGTTGTTTCTAAAATAGGTGTCCAGTTTTAAGCTGCAAAATGGAGTGATGGCCGCATGGAGATCAGCCTTTGTACGCTGTATTTGCAATATGACGGGTTGATTCCTTAAAAATTAATCATGCTGTGTGCCTAGGTAGTCTGCATGCAGATTACAAACTCCCTAGGTGGGAATGAAAGCAATTTCTTTAAGCTCAGTTCAGTTTATTCAGATTTCTTTTCAGTGAAAGTCTTGTTTTACAGGCATTCAGGAAGAATGAGGTGGAAAGGGATGTAAATTTTTGATGTTGGACAATGATTTTTTTCCTCGGTATATACCTGTGGGTCTTCTGTCACTGCAGGCAAATAGATCTGTGGCTAAGACACAAGTCCCACTGTCAAGAACAAACAAGTTTAATTTGCTGCAGATCCCTCATTTGTAAATGGAGTTAACACCTCCTTAATTTACAGTGATGATGCAAGGATTAATTAGGGCTTGTAAGGAAGCTGAGTAATTGCTGACTACTGGAAGCAACCAGAGCATCCTGGTTGTCTAGACCCCCATAAGAAATGACTGGAGAACAGCTGTGAAAGGAGAGCTCTGGAGTACAGCAAAGGAAGAGGTGCGGAGATGTTCAGAACGACCATTCCGAGCAGCATGCACACACCTAGGGAAAAATAAGGAATCTAAACAGCGCCTGGGAGGCTTTGAAAATACCTTAAACTTGCGTATTGTTGCAGGGCTAGTTACAGGAGACTGAGCGAGCATGAGGGTGGGGATGCAGGGAGGTAGCGTTTCCTCCTTGGCCTCTGCGGCAGCCTGTGCTCTCTCCTAAGCACGCCGTCCTGGTGTGGCTATATACCCTGCCTGCTTGGCTCAGGGCTGCATCTGTCCCTGGCACAGCTTTTTATCACATTTTAGATGTGCTTTCAGGCCAGTGTTTTTCTGAAAACAAGTAAAATGCAAAGTCTTCCTAGTATGCCTGTATTTTCTTGATTCCTTTTGGCTCTGTAAGATGCATCATGTCTTATATATGGATTTCTAATCTGCATTGAGAACAGACCTTGATTTGCAGATTGAAATATATCCCTCCATGTTAAAAACAGCTGTTTATGGCTGCTTCAGTTGTTCATAATATTGTTGCATGCTCCTAAGGCTTTTGGGAAGCCAAAATACTGAGTTCCACTCAATATTATAAATATCTTACGGCTCTCAGCGTTCCTGCACCCTGGCAAGCCCTACATGCCACCTTTGTGTTGAAGTGTTTATGCAGCAGAAATTCTCACAGATAATACATGACAGACAGCAGAAAAGCTGACCTGGCATCCTCCACTGCAGTACAGGTGCCAGGGGGAATGAATGGAGATGATGTATATCACACTGGATAGATAAGGTAGTGTTTTGGGAGGCAAGGGTGATTTTTTAAGTCCACTGGAGTTGTCAGACAGTCACTATTGGTACTTTTGCGGTTTAATTTTGAGTTGAATTAAGATCTCCCCATTCTTGGGGAGACAAGATAGGTAGACCAGAAGCACAGAGTTGGCTAGATGCTAGGTAGGAAGCTGCATAAAAGAAGGTGTTTAATTTAGACAGTCTCACTTCTTAAAGGAAAATTTTCTTTGCATTCAGTCTCACCATATCTGACAGTGATGGGCACAGCCAGCAGTTTTCGTCCCTGGCTTTGTTCTCTGTCTCCCAGCAGATGCTTTTTCCTGCATCTCTTGTGGGTTTAGCTTGTAGGGCGTAAACTCCCCAAGAATTCAGATGGAAGCTGACCTTCTTTCTGGCCGATACGTTGTTCCAGTGCTTGATGGGCAGTGGCAATCCGATCTGTTGTCTGCAGCGGTGGGACTGCGCATACAAAGAAATAAATCCTCCAAGGCAGGAGCCTGGCTTTTTTGATATGAAGCTGTGATGCAGCCATTTAGTCTGAGTTTGAGCCTGGAAGCGAACATTTCCAGCATCTTGCGGAACAGATGTTATCCGTTCTGTTTGGTGGAAGCTGGAAGTATATTGATAAATACCAGCTTCACTTAACTAGAGTTAGGATGACACTTAAGTGCCACAAACTGCCACAAACTGCATCCACGTTTCTGAAAATGTGGTCCATCATCTTCTAAGTCCCGTACAAAGCATGTCCCTGCACCATACTCTCTCATTGGGCCATATAGCAAGAAGAGGGGAGGAGAAAACATGAGGATTTGAAGCCTTTTCAGTAGAAAATAAACCAAATTGGTATTTTGTGCATAAGATGCTGTGGGGATAGAGGAAAGCCTTTTGTTTGTTAAAAGAATCTCTACCTTACGAATGGAAAGGGAACACGATTTTCATACATCCTCGTATCTTTATTGCAGTTATCTCTTCTTTTTTGCATCTGTGACCACTTTGACTCCTTGCAATTTGTAATCACCTAATTTACTTTTGCTTCCCATGTAGAGGAATTTAGAAAGTCCTTCATGTTACAAAGCTGAGTTCTCAAGGGTGTTTTTTTTTTGTTGTTGTTAATGCAGGCTTCGTACTGCTCTGATCTGGGCCTTCACAACAGCGGCTATGCTTCCACATCTCAACCTTCTTCCCAAAATGGAAACTGGGTCTGTTGCCCTCTGGCTTTACCTGGCCTGGACCTGTTCTGACTTCATTTGGATAATACAACCTCTTGTACTTAGGAATGAATTTGGACCAATTAGTCAAGAGTCTCTGTAGCTCTTTTTAGTAAAACTTAAAAAAACAAAATGCAAACAGACCTTTTAAAATTGGAATGAGTAATAGAAAGCTGTTTTAAAATGAGCACAATTAGTTTTCCTTTGCTGCTCCTCCCTTTCCTACAAACTTACTTTGTTTGCTTTTGGCCTCAACTGGTCTGGAAAAATAAAGGAAATCTTAATTAATTGAAGTTCGCTATTCTATTTTAAGGCAGCTTCTCTGACCGTGTCAGTCTGGCAAGCTTAAGACAATCCAGTCTGCATAAAATGAATTTATAAGCAAGTAATTCACAGACTGCTAGCAGAAAATCACTGAAGCTTCAAAATCGCCCAGGAGGTTGGATTGTCCTCTGCGTGTGGGCAGAGCTCGGCCAGTCCGGCACTAGCAAAGCGGTGCTTGAGCAGTGGTCCGCAGCCTGTCCTGTCCGACGCGCAGCAGCGCAAGGAGATCGCCTGGTGCTCTGTGGTGGCACTGCAGATGAGCAGGGTGACGTGCGGTGACATGTTGCCTGCAAGCTGTGGGCTGGGGACCACTGCTGGAGTATCTCTTGTGCCTAATTATGCCAGATACAGTACATGCTCTCTGAGCTTAATTGCTGCATCTTGTGAATGATGCTTACTAACAGCAAAGTCAAATTTGTTTTATGGTGCTCTGACTTGAGTACTCATCATTTTGTCCTGAATTGTGTGGTTTTTCTCTGCATTTTTGCTTAATAATAAAATACACAAGGGATGATCTTTATAGCTGTGTGAAACACTGAAAACGTGTATCTTAAAACGCTTCTGTCTTTGTATGTAGCTCTTACTCTGGCTTTGGTTGAAGTGAGAAGAAACAGCCTTTCTGGCTGCAATACACAAATGTGTGCGAGACAATAACATCTTAACAACCTAAAATTAAATTACGCTGTTTTGCATACTGTCGTGTCCTCCCTTCCTGTCGGAAATGCACGTGTCTGCTTGGTATTCTTAGTCTTTGGGAGTTGATCTAATGCTTTATATGGTGCAGATGACTGATACTCTCTATACTGGGTTTCCTTCTGTTGTAGTTTAATAATCCTAATGTCTTATTAAGATGTGCTTAATTCTGCTGTAGGTGCCCTTTTTTTGTTTCATTTTCTATGCAAAAAAGTTTTGTGCTTGTCTTCCTCAGCCCTCCCTGCTGTACAGCGATGCCCTGCCAGCCAGAAGTTACAGGGTTGGTTGTACTGATGCTTTAAACACAAATACCGAAGCCACTCACCTTCAGCCATGCATATGTTTGTCTCTTACCTCTGTAGTTCGTGTCAAGTCCATTTATTTCACACTCTGGTGTCTTGTCCATCTGAATGCACATGCGCAACACTGTACAGACCTGGATTTGCTGATCCGTCCTCTTATTCCCGATGGAACTGTGCGACCGCTGCTCGTGGGGTTGTGATGCTGCCACAGACTTCTCTCTGGATGGAGACGGTTGTCTTCATTTTGGTGTATTAGCTACAACGTGCAAGAGCAGGCCAGAGAGAGGCAACATCAATTCTTTCTGGTTGTGCAAAATCTGTTTAAAAATTTTTGTTGTTAATTCTGCTCTCTTAAAGTTTAAAAATTGGCTTCTTTCAGATTTTATTCTCGACAATTAAAGGTAGAGTTTCCTATTTCCTCGATGTTTCCTGAGCCATACATTTATATGCTAAACTGGAGCCAGTCTGGGAATGTGCGCCTTCCTCCTTTTTTATTGATTTAGTAAACTGGCTAGTAAGTAAATTTCATCAGATGTGAGTTTTTTCTCCCATATTTTGCCAGCAGAAATGAAAGTTAAACAGATTTGAACAATTTCAGAATTGATGTAGCCGTTTTGGTGGTAGGCAATATAAACTGTTGACTTGATGGTTGGGAGGACTGCTAGAAATGCATGACTGTGATGGACTGGGGGTGTCCGTGTCTTGGATTTTGCACGTGCCTTATGGCATTTCCTAGGTCACTGAATTCAGGTGGCGTTAGATCTTCACTTGCATGTTGCTCGTGGTTGCGTACAGGAGATGTCCCTGTCCTTACACATACTGCTCATTCCCCTACGTCCTTCGTGCTGCACCTTGTGAATTTGTAATGTTCCAGGTAGAAACCAGAAACTAGGTCTGCCAGTCCTGTTCTGACCCTGTCTTTTAATTGTAGGCATCTGTGTATGACGAGAGCGTTTACAGTGGGAGTCGTCGGTATAGTGCCTCTAGTTCTCGTGCTGTAAGATGTTTTCTGCATTTCCCTGTTGTCTTGTCTCTGTCCTCTAGTAACCTGTGTGTATCAGAACACAGCCTTTTCTGGGCTGAGGAACATTTAAGATGGACTGTGCGAGGTTCATAGCCTGCTACTGTAGGCAAAAGTATGAGCACCATTTCCATGAGCTTCCATGAAATAAGTAGCAGTGATTTTACCTGCTGTTGTAATGCCTGCCCTCGCACAGACTGGCTCTGGCTAGCAGCCACAGAGCCCGGTGCTAGGCACTCGCCTCCCCTGTGGCCAGGGGAATTGAGCTCTGCCTTGCACTTGGTTTGCAGATAAAACACCTTGGGAAGACAGTACATAAAGTCCCTTCCCTCACTGAGACTTAATTCTTTGAAAAACTGAGAATAACACAGGTTTGGTTTTGTTTTTTTAAATAATAATTAAAAAAAAAATCACTCCCCCATTAGCACTTACCTGCTGGCATGAAGTAAAGGATTTTTGTGAACGTATGGCTTGCTTGGTTTTGTTTCTTGGATCTATATTCTGTATGATGTCTTGAGCAACTTGTGACAATATTTTCAAAATACATGCTCCTGTGAGCGGAGAGTGCTCTTACTTATTGGGAGAGGCAATATGAGGAATGACAATTTTCAACGAAGAGAGGCTGCAGGACTTGGTTTACAGATTGGAAGGCAGAAAATGCCGCCTTCACCTCTTCTCAGGTGGGCCCTCCATGTCACTGTGGGCGTTTGGGCCACGCAGTGTATCTGCTGCCATTGTATCTGCCCGGGGCAGGGGGGGCAAGCAAGCCATTCTTTTCTGATTTTTAATTTCTGCTCTGTGCGTCCACTGCTTATTCTGTCTCTGATCTCCTTCACTGATTGTCAAAAAAACCCCAACCAACCAAAAAGGCCCCAACCAACAAAAACCCATCACCTAAGACTGTAACGGAAAAAAGCCTCAAGACAAAGCTTAACCTTAACCTTAAAAGTTACAATTTTATTAGCTTGGAGCAGGAAACAAACTTTCAAGAATGTTTACTAAGTGCTTGTTAGCCTTTAAATTGCAATTCCATCCCCTTGCAATCACACTGACTCACTAGTTGGGCCGTGCATCTTGCTGCTACTGATGTTAGGCTTCAAATTAATTTTTGTTTTGCAATCGTGCCTTGTTTTCATTTGGCTGCCTTGGAAAAATCATCGATACTTATCCGTTTGGACTGTTACGGCAGCCTGCAATTCAGTGAATTTACCACTTAGGCTGAGCTGGTTATAGCCCCTTCTTTGTACGGGATGACTTTTTTTGTTTGAGAAGTGTCTCAAAGGTCCAGATTATACACTTCTACCCTTGGGAGAAATAATTTACAGTGGGCTCCAAGCCCAAACACTGTTTACAAGTCTTTCAGCCACTGTTCATGGCTTGAGCAGGGGACACTGAATAAAAAGATGCTGCTTGTTCTCCTTCCTTCATCCCTATCCCACCCTGTGCCACAGGTATCTGGGAGCCTTCCCAGTTTCTCTTGCACGGTCACCTGAAGGAATGAGAGTGTTGAAGTACGAGGTTTTTGCCTCAAAGGAAATGGCCTTTGTCACAATTACCAGGTTATCTGAGGTTATTTGAATGTCCCTGAATGTTGTAGCGTTTTTAACAGGTAGAGTGTGCGATTTGGGTAGCTGTCCCCAAAGAATGTTTTCGGATGACCAGAGGAGAGGTGAGTGTAGGAGGTGAGGCTGAAACTGGCCTTGCTTGGTCTCAGCCAGCTGAACAAGTGGCACTTGCTTCCATATTCTGCCCTGCAATACCACAGGGAGCAACTAAGGAATAAATAGGTCCTGTGAAGCGTTAATGTGGAAATCACCGGTAGTTAATCCTTTTTCCCTGTCATGTGTTTCAGGTTTATTCTATATCTTTGTTACGTTAAACATAAAATGCCAATGATGGCGCAAGGCTTCTCTGCTAGAACTAGAAAACAAAATCTAAATATTTACTTCAATGCCTTTTGATTTTAATTTAGGAATTGAAGTGGCTGTGATTGGAAATAGTTGTAAACTGTGTGCAACACAGTTCTAAATTTTGCATATTCTCGTCTCTGAAATGAAGCTCAGTAGTTCAAGTGCATGAAGCCAGTGTCACTTCATGTAAGACATCAGAGGATACTGCTTGGTCACCTTCTGCCCGTCTCAGGGGCCTGCTAAGGGCTGTGTACCTTGGAAGGTAATGCTTTTGGTTAGTAACTAAGCTTATGGTTATACTTTAGCTGGGATTATTTTCCAGCTTATCCTCATATCATTTATTAGTACTTTTTAAGCTTAATTTTCATTTAATACTGTGCCGCTTTCTTAGCATGGCTAATGATGCGGACACAGTTGCCCAGCTTGATGAAGACCTGGCTATCTGTAGCTGAGGAGTCCAGGGGATTCCTGTAGCGGCCAGGTAACTTAATAGGAGAAACCTTGGAAAAAAGACAGAGTACATGCATCTCAAAAGTAGGATAATTCTTTAGATTTCAGTGGTTTTGTGTCTGAGAAAGTCTTAAGTGCCTATAAGACAAACTCATAAAGGTCAGTAGCGGCATATTCCGAGCTGCTGAGAAGAGCAGTTCCTCGTGCTGGTTCCTGTCCCTGAACTGCCTCTGCCCTTGTGTCAGTACAAGCTTTTGCACGTGAAACTTGACAGACAGCTGTGCCTCTCTACAAAGGCTGCACTCACAATTGCCCTGAGGTAGTAACAGTAGCAAAAATACCATGTCTGGTAAACCTCAGAAACTTCCTTAATTCCTCTCTGAGTTCTGAATGTATCAAAACCTCCCTTTTATATGTGCTTATGTATCTTTCTATAAAGTACATCTAAATACAAGCTTGAATGTGAAGCTGCTACTCTGCAATCTGTGAAAATAGAGGCAAAAAGTCTAAAATGCATTTCCAGAGTAAGTTTTAGTTCTGTTTCCCTCACGCTTTAAACTTTCATTTCCCTTCTCTACTTCCACTGCATTTTAACCTCTGGAAATAAAACAGTGTAGACACATTCTTTGTCCCTGTCAGCAACAAGTCAGCCCTGTCTGTTCTGCATCACTGCTTAGGTGCTTGCTTTTAAGAAGGACTAAAATACTTTCTCTGGCAGGAGATGAGGACTGCAGGTGCTGGAAAAGCAGGAAAGATACTCAGTCTCTGAGATGGTCTCAGTTTTTACTTTAATCACCACATAGATGGATGTGTCTTGCTTTGGCCTGCAGAGCACAGATTCATTTCCTATGTGCGCAATGTTGGAAACATGGGAAGAAGGCTCAGCAGCGAACCTCGGAGCTCTTGGAGAGTAGTAGGATTGAGCCTTTTGTATAGAGACAGAGAGTTGTTTACTTGTGACTGGTATCTTAAGATACATAGATAAATCATTAGTATTCAGTCATTCTAAGAATTGAATCAAAACTCCGTGCGGTCCATCAACTGGAATTACTGCTTGCCTTAATTTTTAAATGAACAGTTGAGGTGTCTGTTCTCTGATTCTTCACTGCTATTCCTTTGTCCAGCTGCATGTAACCGTTTTTGTAACTAACTTCAGGTGGAATGCTCTAAATCCTCTCTCGTTTCCCTTCCCAAATCTAATGCTTTTCTCTTTTCTCTGCTTGCTATTCTTGGTTTACCTGCGGCAGCCTTCTGAGTACAGCTGCTACCTTGGTTCAGGATCTCGGGCATCCTCAAGAGCCAGCTCTGCTCGGGCCAGTCCAGTGGTGAGCTCCTCTATTTTTTCTTTGTTCCTAAACTGTTTATTTCCTCTGTTCTTCGGGGTCTCTTTTTGTACGAAGAGGTCACTGTCCCTTATGAGACAGTTTCTTATGGTATTAATTAGACCTTCTGGGCAATGCTTAAGACAAAGAAGGGGTGAACCAGATGAGAAATTACAAAGCCAAAGTAATTTCTAAGCAGATGCACATGTTTTTATAATAGAAGTACACTTTGGACTTGCGTGACAATACTAAATTTTTTCGAAGTTGGGCATAAAGCACATTGGCAAGGGTATCATGAAAAAGCCTGGGTTGTTGATGCTAGTGCCGCATCTCCTTTGGGGATTAAAATCAGGAGACCCTAAACCTCGCTGCAGCATTCAGGTAGTTTAGTTTCTATGTTCAGCAGTTTTTTGGTGGTGTGTTGCTGCAAGTCTGCAGGGCTGGATTTGAGCATATTTGTTGGACCGTAGATTGCCAGTCACTGCAGAGTCTTTGTCACAGTGAAGTGGCTAGAAGGATTACGTGTACCCAGCATGTCTAGCCATCGTGAACTCCTGAGTAGTCGTGGCTGAGCAAGGCTCAAATGCTAAAGGCCTGTCCACCCCTGTGACTGTAGCTGACCAAGACAAGACTTTCTCCCCTGCTTTTTACAGATACAAAGTAATTGTCTTCTATTTTTTTTTCAGTGGCACATTGCTGCTTTCTCTTTGTGATAGCTCCATTTAGCTTTTTACAACTCTGAATGTATTTCCTGATTATTTTCAGAGCAAAGCCCGATAGTGTGGTGACAGTAGCAGAGTGCGGTAGAGTGTCTTTCAGAGGAACTGTGCAGCAGCTTACAGTAAACTAGTCTGTAATAAAATTAATCTTCCATGGAGAATGAGTGTTGCGCTGAGTTCCAGTAAACTGGCTTTGCTTCATGGAAGTGTTCCTCCTAGTGAAGTTTTGAAGTGCTTGTTCTCCCGGGACCTGTCACATATTATTTACCGCATCCCCAAGATATGAAGTGAGGAGGAGGGCGATACCGTGAATTAACGCACACAACGTGCTTCTCTAGTCATAACATCCTGTTGCCTATGTTGCTTTGCTGAGGAGCTGAAACTTAAATGCTGTAAATGTTGCCTTAAGGACTAATTAAAAAGGAGTATCTGGATAGTCAAAGAAGCTACCACAGCACGCAACATGGTGAGCTGTAACATGAATGTTTGGAGTGTTCTCCTTCAGTAAACACACGTAGTCTGCAGTAAGGAATTGCTTTATATCCGATGTCCCCCATCATGCTGGTTCCCGCTTCAACCGTAGCCTGTGATTTGAAAACCTGTGCGCTATGGGGGTTTTCTCCCCTAGTTAGAAATGTGCAGTAGGTCTGTGTCCTAGTGGTAAAAGGTGGCCGAACTCTCCACGCAGGTTTACTTCTTGCCATTGGGCAGGGAATAGGCGAGCATTTTGATCGTCAAGCGAGCCCTCTCCTAAGTGAGAAGGAGCTGAATAAACTGGCTGGAGCAAAAGAAAATGAAGAACTGATAGAATAGAGCTATGTGCTCTGAAGTATTGGTGTTTGCTAAAGACAAGAGTATATCTGCTTTTTAAATTTATTTTCTTAAAAAAGGATTTTAATCAGATAATGTATGGCAGCCAGTGAGCTATAAATAAATCGGTAGTTTAATTAATCCCTGAATCTGAGTCCGTGAGCTATGGGTTCTTGCAGTATATATCTTACATGAGTAATACTTCTTAAATAGCTTTGCAAACTGAATTTCACTTATCCCCAAAGCAAAAAATAATCACAATAACCAGGGATTCCATTAAAGTTCTTTAAGTGTAAGAACTGGACGCCCATGCATTGATCTTGGTTTCCATTATGTGATTTTTTTGTATGCAGTCTGAGCCATTCGTGCAAGTTGCTTATGGTAATCGCAAAATGCAGCTTGCCCCTCCTGGGAAGTATAGGGGATTTTAATTCTCCGCTTACACTTTGCACTGTTTGTGTGCAAGTGGCTGGAGACGGTTAGCTGTGGCAGCACCGAGGCTGGAGAGGTGCCAAGCTGAATCTGTGCTGCAAGGAGACAACAGGCACTTTTCTGCTTATTTACTTATTTTTAATTGGTGGTTTATTGCAGGATGTGAAGAGCTTCCATTTTTCCGTGGCCCTAAAGAAGAGCTTGAGCGTTAACGCTGTTACAGGTCTAAAAGACACCACTACAGGGGCTTTGCTTCTCCTAAGGCAATGTGGCACAAGCCTTGTTAATGGGCGTGGAGTTGCTCTTAAAAGTTTCTAATTACTACACGGAGTCAATGCAGTAGCACCTTGTGATTTATTCCCATACCCCATCCCCCTTTTTCTGCATTAAACAGGCAACACCTTTTCATGTAACTCGCAGTAAGGAATCACTTGCCTTGTCTTGCACAGAGGATTCGACGCATTTTGATAACATTTCCAGTTGTGTACTTGATCTTGGCACTGAAGATGCTGAAATAGAGCCCTGTCTTCTCAGTGGGCTTAGCAGTTATCGCTTCCACTCGTACGTTCCCGAAACATCACCTGCTTGGACTTCCTAAAGGAAGGAAAAAATCTCCTTGGATGATGGTGCTAACTTATGAGAGGATAAAAGTGGTTGTTTTTGTCTGCATCGGTAGTCTACTTTAGAACTGTTTTAATATTGCTAACCCCCAAAACTAAGTTGTTGTCTTTTAATGTGTCGAGCCATATGCTTTCTTGATTCTGCTCTATATATCTTCTGGCATTTACACATGTAAAGATTTGATTCCAAGTTTACTTTTTAAATGGCTGGTGGAGGAGGAGGAAGGAAAGGGGAGTATCTGTTGGGTTGAAAAGCTGAATTTCCAGCATGCTTATGTCACTTGAGAGTGTGATAGTTACAAAATCCATGTGCTGTAATCATGAGTGCTTAACGCTGAAGTTAAGTATGATTTTCCTGATTGTAGGCATTATTAGGCAGAAAACCAAAACTGAACTGTTCCCAAGCCTATCATGAGAAATTATATACTGAGAATGGAGAATGAGTCAGTTTAACTTTCTAAATTAAAGCATACAATATCTTCTTACTGCAGCCCTTAAATCTTTTCTCAGAATTTTGTTTCTCCCTTCTATCACTGTTCACTAAACAGTGAGCAAAGAGCCGCAGTTTTCCTGCCGCACACAGCTTTGCCAGCTTGTGTTCTCGTTTGTGTTACTGTGTTTGTAATACAGTAAAAGCCAGGGAGATACTTAAAGGCAACATGTGAATAATTGTTTGTCTTTTGTATGCATTTTTAAGACTTTGGTATATCTGTGTGAAGTTTGCTGGGTTTTTTGGTTTTTTTATGCAGTGAGTATACATTTTTTCTCATCATCCCCACTAGTAATTATTGTCTGCTGCTTGCACTTACTGCAGATATGCAAACGTGTCGTTTAATATCAAAGCATTATACTTGATATAAAGTACAGATCTTAAGACTATTTACAGCAAACATCAGGCCCATCAGCACAGATGGGGGTAAACCTTGTGCCTGAGCTAGTGACATGTTTTGGCGGAGATGTACTTTTTACATGACTTGCTGGAATTTTTATTTTTTGAAAAATTAATGAACTACTAGTGTAAAGCAGTTATTTATGTATTTGAAATAGACTCAGAAGGCAATAATATTTATCACAAAATCTTCTGAGCAAAGGAAGGTTAAAAAAAAAAATAGGCAAGGGTACGGTTTGCTACCCCAAGAAGATGATCTTTCATGTTAACTCTCCGCTTTCTTGCGGAGTCTCAGATGGTGGGCACACGCAGCCGGCATGCAGCCTGGCCAGGTGGGCTGGCATCGACAGCAGCGTCATCGTATGAAGTGCAAGACTGCAAATACAAGTGCGACTTGGCGAGCGTGCAGTCCTCGGGTAGTACATGAATGCACAGTTGTGAACAGCTGCTTTTTCATTTGAAGAGGCTTATCATGTTCTCACCAGAAATAAAATTAAGACAGTCAGACTTAATTTTTATGGAAGCAGTTACCAGCGTGCTCAAGCTTTGCCTTCTCTCCTCTACACTTAAAGATTTACAGTAGGCTTGACACTGATGGCCTGGGTGTGCTTTCAGCCCCTCCAGAGTGAGGATTTGCTGCAGTGCTAACTTGCATTTCGGTGACTGATAAGTTTGTTTAAGCAGTGGCGTTTGGCATAACACTCATTCCTGAGTGAGGATACTTCTGACAAACCCACTTTAGACCTGACAAAGTTCAGCAGTGGTTTTCCCCTGCTGACTTTTAAATGCCTATCGCTAATTGCTAGTGTTAAAGTGTCTCTCGTTGGAAAAACACGCAGGAACTTTCTGTGTTACTGCCTGCCCAGCCCAGCCGATCAGACTGGTAAGATGGGGATTGTAGGAAGGGTTATATTAACTGTAGTAGTACTTTTTTTAATTCCAGTTTCTGTAGATACCATGCTGTGCTTAGCACTACCTGTTGTGAGAATTTTTTGTCTGTGGGGGCCATATTTCCATTTCAAACAGGAAATGATCTTAGTTTGATTTGTCACCAAAAAAAACCAACCCCTTGCTTTTATGAGGAAGTTGATGTAAGTGCAAGATCTTAGATGGAGCTGAGCAGTAACAAGCCACGTAGTGAACAAGCTGAAATTGTTCTCGTACCTGAGCGTGGTCTGCAGCACTACCCAACAGCAAACGTTTCAGATTTCCCTTTTTCTCTAGCCTTGTGTAGGAGGCTGGAAGCTGAAATTGTGCCTTAGTCCTGATTCTGCCATTGATTTAAAGATCTCTTTACACGCGGCTGGGGTGTAATGCATAACTGTCACAGGGTCTCTGGTCTCTTCAGTAGGTGTTGGAGAGTCGTCTTGTTGAATGCACCGCGATAGTGCTGCAGGGGCTCTCAGTTTGGCCTGGATGCTCGCTGGTGGCAAAGAGCTTCAAGGGTTAACCTGTTATTTGACTGCAGAGTAGAGAAATACTTTTTCAAACATTATACTAAAATGTTTTTATTATCTGTGAAAAATAGACAATATAGCCATATATAGACTTGTGGGATGATTTTGCTCTTGTTAAGTTTCCAGCTGCGGTAAGCCTCTGATATTGCTGACATTTTTGTAACATGGCTCTGGATTTATTCCGAAATAGCTGTCAGAAGAGGCTGAACTCTGATCCCACAGCACTTACTTTGCAGAGAGCAACTTATTGCCCTTGCCAAAACCAAGATAAGCGTGCTGGAGTTCCTCAGAAAATTACTTCCTTTTCCTGCTTTTTTACCCACTAAAGTGTAAATTGCCCAAATTGCTAGTGAAAAGGAAGGTAATCCATGATTACAGACAGACCCATGCCATGGTAGAATTGAAAAATGGTACAATGTTCTAGAAATTAAAGGTCTAGTATCGCTAGGTGAATTCCTTTTTAGATCTCCTCTTCCAGCCTGTATTCTGTTAGTCCTACATATTTTTATGTGTATAAGTCCCAAAGCCAGTGTATTTTTTATGAGAAGTTATGCTGAGCATAGTACTGTGAAGGTAGAGAGGTTGTTTTTAATAAAGGTGAGGTTTTTAATCATTACAGTATTCTTTGTTCAATGACAGTACAGAAGGTATTTGGGGCAAGAATTTTGTGCTACTTCAAATAAAAAGAAACTTTTTTTTTTTTCCTTCCCGCCCTTTCTCCATTTGGTTTCTTACTGGATGAAATGCCAAAGGGTTTGTTGGGGACCGGATGAAGGCTGAAAACTTGGAGTTCCCTCTGGTGGCTGTTGGAAGGCACAGTATATCTTTTTAAAGGAGTGATACTGTGAATACATTCATCTAAAGATGAGCAGAATGAGAACTGTATAAAATACTCATCTGAAATAGATGTCTGTCTTTGTAGAAAGACACTCTTTACAGCTTTTGGTGTAGCACTGCCACGTAACCGTGAAATTAAATGCTGCATGTTTCAGAATGACTTTCTGCTTAGAAAAGTGTTGTAGAGCAGGAGGCATCCCTGTAATGAAAGGATGCTGTGTTAGAGTGAGGAACTGGCTTTTCTCAAACAGATTAAATTTTTAAACGTTAATACTTAAATAAATAGGTAGTGGTTAATTACTGGTTTTGAGGAGAAAATGCTCAGAGTATTCCATTCATGGCACCAAACGGATGTGTGTATGAGGGCATCCCTAGGGAAAAAATGAAATAATCTAAAATTTAAAAAAACTCAACCCCAAACAGAAGTTACTTAATAGCTTTAATTATTAAAGATTATGCCACCTCAGAGAATTCTTAAAGATTGTTTTGCAGTAAATGTGTAGCAAGCTTCACAGGTGTGATTGAGCGCTCTGAGTAGAAATGTTCACTGTATGCATATCTCTCACCATATTGTCTTCAATATTTTCCTCTTTGTAAATGGAAACTTTTATTTGACTCATGTGATCCAAGATTTGCTCCCTTCTTCATCTTACTAAAAACTGAGGTTGCACACTTTTTTCAGAATATAGAAGACATTCTGCAAATAGCTTAAGGAAAATAATACTTTGAGTTGTGCCCTGAACCCATAAGGTGGACTTTTGAGAGGCTGTACATAAATTTCTGGAGATTTGTGTGTGTATATACACTGATCTTTGGTAACACACCAATATTTACACTGCCACAACTGTCTCAATAAACAACATCATCTTGTTTGGCTGGGCTAGAAGGCTTCCAAGTCCACCACTTGGAGCGGTCTGGCATGAAAATGAGAGGCTGTTTGCAAAAGTCAGTCCATCTTGTTTATCGGGTCTGAACGGAAGTATCTGCCTTCATTAGTGACCTTTCCTTATTGCATCCAAATTCAGAGATTTCCCACCCCCTCCCCCGCCAAGAACTTTGTGTATTCTGTGTGTCTGCAAAGTTTATATCTAGTGCTTTAAGTCTGGCTTATTTTACTTTGAAGCCGAAGTCTTAAATTTTCTTAATGTTAATCCTAGGGAATTTATGATATAAGATGTGTTGTCAGTCTAGAAAGCTGATTTGTAATAGGTTCCTCTTGGTTCTGGGGTTATTTTTTTTTATAGGGTACCATGGGTAGTATGAAAAGTAATGAGTGGGATCACCCACCCTTTGCTCTGTATAGCTCAAAGGAAAAAAAAAAAACCTATGCCACATGTGAACGGACTGGAAAGAGATGTAGTTTTTGAGTGTGTTTCAGTGAAACTTATAAACTCAACCTCAGCTATCCCCTGCCTTCCCCTGAATCAGATCTCTGTGGAGTTTTTTTCAGCCATTTAAAGAACACTATTCCCTTTGGCTCTTGAGTGCTCGATGTAGGGAAGCCTTTAATTTTCTAGAAGTCTTTTGGGAAACCATCTTGACTGTGGTGCTGAATGTTCCCACAAGTTGACATGTTCTGAACTTCTTGAGTTCTGCAGAGCTTTTCCTTTCATTCGGTCTCTTTTACACTTGATTCCATTTTAGATGGAGATACTTATTACAAGATTCTGTTGTGAAATGCCTCCCCCCCCC
>NW_010561383.1:15331-28257 GCF_000687285.1 Phaethon lepturus | reverse complement strand
CCCCCCCCCCCAATATCAAAGTGAGTAATGACAAAACACTTTATTTTAAACTTCTGTTCTTGGGAACTTGTATACTGGTTGGTTTCAGAGCAGCAATTAAGTTGATAGGATGGTTCCCATCAAGGGGAAAAAAAAATCTGCCCAAGTTGTACATGGTTTTTGCTCTGTAACTTCCTTTTAAGCATTTAAGCTGCCTGTACTTCCTTTTAAGCACGTAAGCTGTCTGTATCCATGGTAATTTTCTGTACTCCTAAATGCTACTTTGGCTCTGTTTTGCTGCTTCTAGACTAGTTTCAATGCAGGATCTCCATTGGAATTTACTAATTCAGAAGAAAGTACTGAAACCATAAAAGAGCTGTTTATTTAGACTTTGAACTGATATTTGGTCCCTGATATTTGACTTGAGGTTCAGTTTTTGTAGTCTCAGCATTACTTGGATCTTTGCTTGAAGTCACAGTCAGCTTTTGTCTTGAGCAGAGAATACTTATCAGAGGTTTTAAGCTTTAAATTTATTTTCTCTTTTTTTTCTACTTTTGTGAGCGGAGCAGACACAGTACAGTCCTTCAAGTCTAAGTTGGTACCTTGCTTTTTTGGAATGGGGAAGGATGAGCTGCCAGGCTTCAGAGGTAGCCTCTCTTTAGTTAAGGTCCATAAAAACATGGAACTTCAAGAAGCTGTCTTGGTCTGGTAATCTACTGATCTTTCAGTTAAAAAACTTAACCTCTCTACTGAAGTAAATTGCTATTTTTGGGTTCATTTAAGGCCTATTTTTAAATTGTTCTAAAGTAAATAGGAGTAGCTGCATATGTCAGCACAGCAGTTGCATACAGCTGTTCTTATGACCAGGGAAAGGCATCTGGGGGGGTTGTATTCTTGCATTGTTAACTCCTAGGTCGAGTGCCATCTTCATGTTTGAAACACTGTGATGTAGAATATGGAAAAAAGGTATTCCTCTGTCTTATTTAATAAACCAAAAAGTTTGTTATCAGTAAGTATATTCTACTTAATTACATTCTGCTTAGAAATCTGACATGAATTATCCAGCCTTGTGCCCCGACATACCAGTTGGGACACCGTTCTTCTGAGCGAGCCGGCTGCTTTTTGAGTGGATAGAAATTGCTAATGAAAAGTCTTCTACAGGTTTAAGAATTCCCTTTCTGATATCTTACTGCCTTCTCTTGTCCTTCATTGATTATATTAATGACTCCTTCTAAATCTTTGTTTCACAGATTGAGGAAAGGCCAGAAAAAGACTTTGAGAAGGTAAGAAGGATCTTATGAATTATTCTGACAATAATGCTTTCTTCGCATTCTGGCAGGTAGAAATCGCAGGGAGTGTACAGAAATCTTCAATTAAATCCATTGTGGGGGCAAAAATTCGAATTATTGGAACCTTCTACTGTTACATTTTTGAAGATGAACCGCTGGTCATTCAGGTGTTTAGTAGCTGACCTTCAACTGCAATTGGCTGAGGTTGCTTTAGGCTAAGCCACATGAATACTGTGCTTGCTTATTAAATTTTAATTATGGTATTATGTAAAAATAAAGAAATTATAACAAAAGGAGGTGGATACTGCAGTAGTGGGAAATTGGCTTCATGCAGAACCCTCAGTACAGTAGAATAGTTAAATGTGGCTACTGCTTGCAAAACAGATAAATATCCATGAAAGGAGAGAGGCTTGAGAGGTAGTTGGAAGCATCCACAAAATCTATTATTACAAGTTTTGAAAATATCTGGCAAGATGATTGTGGTGGGTTGACACTGGCTGGATACCTGGTGCCCATCAAATCCTCTCTGTCACTCCCCTCCTCAGCTGGACAGGGGAGAGAAAATAGAATGAAAGGCTTGTAGGTCAAGAGAAGGACAGGGAGAGATCGCTTGCCAATTACTGTCGTGGGCAAAACAGACTCAGCTTGGGGAAATCAGTTCAATTTACTACCAATCAAATCAGAGTAGGGTAATGAGAAATAAAAACTAAAACATAAAACACCTTCCCCCACCCCTCCCTTTTTCCTGGGCTCAACTTCTGACTTTTCTCTCCCTCCTCCCTCTGAGTGGCACAGGGGGACAGGGAATGGGGGTTGTGGTCAGTCCATCACACCTTGTCTCTGCTGCTCCTTCCTCCCGAGAAGGGGAGGGGGGAGGGGGAGGCCTCCTCATACTCCTCCTCTGCCCCAGCCTGGGTCTCCCCACAGGTGCCGTCCTTCAGGAACAGGCTGCTCTAGCCCGGGTTCCCCATGAGGTCCCAGGTCCTGCCAGCAAACCTGCTCCAGCCGGGGCTCCTCTCTCTCCCCACGGGGCCACGGGCCCTACCAGGAGCTGGCCCCAGCGTGGGCTGCCCATGGGGTCACGGCCTCCTTCGGGCATCCCCCTGCTCCAGCATGGGGCCTCCCCGGGTGCGGGTGGAGATCTGCTCCCCCGTGGAGCTCCATGGCCGCAGGGGCTGCCGGGGAACCTCTGCTCTGTTACCTGGAATGTCTCCTGCCTCCTTCCTCGTTGACCTTGGAGCAGAGTTGCTCCTCTCACACTCTTGCTCCTCTCTCCTGCCGCAATTCCTGCGTGCCAGTTTTTTCCCCCTTAACAGTGTTCCCCCAGAGGCACTACCACCATCACTGATGGGCTCGGCCTTGGCCAGCGGCGGGGCCGCCTTGGGGGCAGCTCGGCCTTGGCCAGCGGCGGGTCCGTCTTGGAGCCGGCTGGCGTTGGCTCTGTCGGACACGGAGGAAGCTTTTAGCAGCTTCTCACAGAAGCCACCTCTGCAGCCCTCTTGCTACCAAACCCTTGCCACTCAAACCCAATATAATGATACTAGCCCCTAAAGAATTCGTCTAATTAAGAACTAGTAGTTAGAAGCTAACTCATGCAAACTCCTATAACAACAGGGTTTAAATTCATCTGATCTGCCTTTTTTCATAAGTCTCCCTTGTTAAATCTTCATCTTTCAATTTTTCTTCTTAGAAAGTTTCACTTTAATGAAGTCTGCATATTTTGGAAGTGCAAGGGTTGGTGTAACCTGTGTATTTAAAAAAAACCCACCACAAAACAACAAACTACAAACCCACAATATATCTAGAAAAAAAGTTGTAACTATTTTTAACTGTGTGTGATTGTAGGGAG
The DNA here is from genome assembly GCF_000687285.1 of Phaethon lepturus. NCBI lineage: Eukaryota > Metazoa > Chordata > Aves > Phaethontiformes > Phaethontidae > Phaethon > Phaethon lepturus. The sequence goes on along the minus strand of NW_010561383.1, from coordinate 25,140 downwards.
CACGTACTGTCTCAAGTTTATCAGCAGCTACCTTAGCTTCTCTGGGTGGGACTTCTTCACGAAGAGGCAGTGGGGATACATCCATCTCAGCCGATACCGAGGCATCTATTAGAGAAATAAAGGTGAGAAATACTTAAAACCAGCTTAAGTTGTTAAATACCCTTTAGACTTCTTCCCAAGTAAGAAACTGTCTTGTCTCCCCCTCCTCGCAGTTCTGACCAAATGAATCGTATGCTGTAAATGAAAAGTGAACAGCTTTATTAGAGAGATGCTGCTGGGAAGCTAGTGTGTGTTGCAGGAATATTTGGGTAAAGTCCTAAGGCATATGATAGCAGGTCAGACTGATCATAACAGACACATCTCATCCTAACCTAATGAAATAGGAAATGGACTCAATATAGCACACTGATAGGAGGATTGAAATAATGCAAGAAGCAGTGCACTTAATAGATGCTAATTTGGGGAGGGTTTGTAATCTCATTCATGAGTCCATGAAGTTAGAAACATTTAAATAGCAAATAGCTACGCAATCCAGTGTTTGTATCATTGAGTGCAAGTCTGTGTAGTCCATAGGTAAATTGGCTGTTTAATCTGGCTTTTAATGTTCCATTTGGAAGGCTACTTTACAATTGGGACTGTGAATTCTGTTAACTTCCATGCACATGACTTGCAAGTCTCTGGAAATTTCAGCCAGTTACAGTTAAAACATCTGTAATTTATATTAGGACCTGAGATACAAGCAGGTCTGTCCCAATTTCAACACTGTAAAACAGCTGAACGATAGCTGTTTGCTGGTGACCAAGGACAAAAGGGGAGAGAGACTGTGAAATAGGCCTTGTAATTAAATTTACTGTGGTGGATGGTTTTCTTGTAGTCTTTCCTACATCTCTAGTATAGCCTGTATTTCAGGCTTGCTTTGGCAGCCCGTACCCTTAATACCAGAATTCCTCAAAGAGGGGGATAATCAGTGAAAGGGGTAGAGAAGGGCTGTGTGGCTGGGGCATACAATTGTTGTAGGCTTTGAAGCTGCATCTGCATCTTATCCTTAATGTTGAAGATACCATTTTTTTTTTCTAGTCAAGAGCAGAATTAGCATAAACATCCAACCAGGAAATGTAATTGTCCATTGAGGCTTCAGGTTAGGATCAGACCGCTTAACCCGTATGTAGAAATGTTTCAGTGGGAACTTTGGATAGCTGCTTTGCCCTGTCAGCTGCGCTTCTGCCTGTTAGTTTCAGTGGCATCATTCCCCTTTCTCATCCTTTCTCTCAGGATATCTATGAGTTAAAGGACCAGATTCAGGATGTAGAAGGCAAATACATGCAGGGACTGAAAGAAATGAAGGTACTGGTTTACTGCAGGCTGGGAGTGTGATCATTAACACCAGCTAAACATTCAGAGAGTTGGTGTGAGACCCAGAACTGACCTTGCATGCTTTTCTTCTGGGAGGGCTTGTAAATGGTGTGAAAAGCACTTCATTAACTGGCAAAGTATCTGTTCTGACCTTGACTGATTGTGGTGAGAAATGCTTCCACATGTTAACTGAAAGGCTGTGGATTATGATTGCGTGTTGTCTTTGCTGTTTTGAGAAGGTAATCATTTTGCTATCAAATTGAAATTATTAGTGTTTTTTTAACAGTTTCCCAATCCAGGAAACGTCCCAGTATCGGAAGATGAACTAAAACTTATGTACTACAATGCAATGAAAGATCAGAGTTTAAAAGCTTGTATGTTTGGGGTTTTTTTACATTTTGTTTTGGTAAGGTCCAGCATGCCTTTGGAAAGTTGTGCATGTGTGGTGATGACTATCGTTTTGGTTTCATACTTAGATCACAGAAGACACCCTTAAACAATTATTGTAATAAAACTTTGTGTAACAAAGCTCGTTACATGAAGTCTAACATTCATTCTTGTGAAGGATGAACGCTCACACCTGCTGGCATAAAGGAGGTGCTTGCCGCTTTCATGAAGCCATAAACAAATTTTGGTGCAAGAACTAACTTGTGCATTCACGTACCACCACCTTGTAAGTGAGCAGTAACATGAGCTGCCTTTTTTGGAAAAGGCAGTCTTGCAAATATATATGCAGACCTCCAGGTATCAAATGCCACATTTATCAACAGTAATCGCTGACTGTGTCATCAGCTCAACACTGTGACAGGTGAAGATGCTGCCATCTTAAGTAAGCTGTCGATGGAAAAAGAGCAGTTTGCCCCTTTTTCTGTAAAACCCTGTTTTGTTTTGTTTTTTTTCCCCGATTGCTGTGTAATAAAATAATCACACGGCATAAAGAAATGTAGGCAGTTTTTCAGTTTGTGTCCCTTAGACTGCCTTTTATTGTGATTTAGACCTAAGCTGCACTGCTTGATGCTAAGAAAACCAAACATACTAGGAGAACCAAACATAGCATGCTGAAGGCGTGGTGCAGCAACTGCCTTAATTTCTTACATGCATATACTTCCTTTCCAGTTAATTTCTGAGGTTTAATCCTACCACTGTTTCCAAATCCTGGCTATTCTCTTATACTTGATATTTCCCATCCTTGGGCTGGAAAGTGCACCAAAACACAGTTTGTGTTTGGAATTATATATATTCATGTCCTTAAAGACTAATTATCTTATTTGCCAGTCGAAATGTAAACTAAACTGATTTCGAACGTAATTTTGTGATCATCTCACCACTGTTATGCCCAGTTCCATTGACTGAATGGAAGGGGATGTATATGAAACTCATCTGTGCTTTAGGTGTCATTATTAGAATTACTGAAGTTCCAAGAGAAATTGCTTGATGTGTAAACTAAAATGTTGACACGAGTGTCTTCCTTTGCATATTAGCACTGTTTTGTTTATGTAACTCTCTTGTTTCTCTATTAAAATTAAGTACTGCAAAGTTTGACTGGACAACATGCAAAATGATCCTTATCTTTGTTTTGCCATCATCTGCTACTGTAAATACTTCAGTATCTTCTATTCAGGTCAAGTTGATAGAATAGGCTTTTGAGACCCTGAGAATTGTGTCTGACAGAGTAAATTTGTGAAGAAGGGATGTGATATAGGAAACCTAACGAAAAATGATACATCAGGACACACAAGCCGCAGCTTTTTCATAACAAATTCTAATTCCCGAGTCAGTTCCCACACTGCAAGCATCCCTGAAATTTGTGTGAGGTGGCTGCCAAACTGCCTTAATTTAAGGCCTAAGATCATCTAAAATGATCTTAAATCAAGGCCAGTTTACCTTTAAAAAAAAAAAATTCCAACTTGTCATCTTCAGCAGCTGCTTTGAGCTGCCAGTGTGCAGGGGCAGGGGGAGGAGGGAGGAGGAAGAACACTCTGAGAAGGCAGAAGCTGAAGCAGCAGAGAGCAGGAAACGTTTTAGCCGTCCTGAGGTAAGGTTCCTTGCTTGTAGACAGACGTCTGGTGGGAACACAGGGGAGGTTATCCTCACCTTGGGACAGTTGGTAAGTCTCTCTGGCACGCTATTAGCACTGGTTTCAGTAGGAGCACTCGGCATGCCTGTGGTTTAGTACGTTGTTTTCTTGTTGAAGATCTTGGTTGGCAAAAAGTGTCTTTTATAACTGACTCTGTCTGCGATTGCTTATTCTTGCAGGACTCTCTAGCCGAAGTTGAAGAGAAATATAAAAAGGCTATGGTGTCAAATGCTCAACTAGACAATGAAAAAACAAATTTCATGTACCAGGTAGATACCCTAAAGGATGCGCTCTTAGAGTTAGAAGAACAGCTGGCAGAATCCAGGCGGCAATATGAAGAAAAAAGTAAAGTATGTATATAGCTATGGCATGTTACTTAACAGGGAAATATTGGGGGGACACACAGAGACCACTGAGAGGAGGCAAGCAAATTACTATTCAAGATTTTAAATAAGTTATTGTTTTAGTTACTGTTAAAGCAAGTGAAATAGCAGCATATTATGTGGTTGCGATCACACAAATGGGAATCTTCCCTAAGTTTCTGTCTCATAAAGCAATTTGTGAAGAAGTGCAGAGATGTAAGGCTATATTGATGTTATTGCATGTCCTTTTATATTCCATCATTAAAGTAAATTTGGAGGTTTGTTCATAGTGACTTCTGGAGTACTTTTACACACATCTATCTTCAGAAGGCTGTGTATATCGTTAAGGCAGCTACTTGGTAGAGAGTTGAATTAAGTTTTACATGAATTCAGCATCTGACAGCTAGTGAGCTGATGTTAAATAATAAAGCTGTGGGTTGTGTTAGCTTTTCGGAACTGACTCTTTAGCTTGCAGCATTTCACTATAGTGTTCTTCAAAACAGATAGTTCCTGGAAGATATAGTGTGGTCTTGTTGGGTTTTTTAACGTTCACAATGTCTAGCTAACTTTTAGTACAGGGATATGTGGAAAGATTTGGTTAAATTCCCATCCATTCATCTGTGAAGTCTGTAGGACCTGGGTGTAAAAGTTATCCGCTCACAGCCTGCTGCTCAACTTAGGAAACTGGCTAGATGATGTCTGTCGCTTCGGTATTTGATGGAATAATAGTTTCTTGGAAAAAGGACAAATAAGATAAAAATTATACACTTGTGGGAATGTGATTAGAGGAATATTCAAGAATAGCATTGCAGTAAGCATTTTCTTTGTGTTTGGGCTTATTTTCTTTTTTTTTTTTATGGGATGCTATTTTTGATCAATAAAAATTTCATTAATATTTCATTATTCATAGGAATTTGAGAGGGAGAAGCATGCTCATAGCATATTGCAGTTTCAGTTCATGGAAATCAAAGAGGCTTTGAAGCAAAGAGAAGAAATGCTTGCAGTAAGTAATGTTTTTTGTTTGTTATGTTTTTTTCAATGGCTTCTTTGATTGGTATGCTCCCAGTTAGCAGTAGGAGTGTAGAAGGTGACCCATGGAGAATTTTATTCCCCACGCAAGTTTCTCACCTGAAACTAGTGTTTCAGGCCAAACAGGTTCAGAGCTGACAAACAGAAATAGTACTTTCGTAAGTATTATCTGAAGGTGGATTGCTTTTTTTTGCCTTGCCCATAATATGAGAAGTTGTGTTTCAGACAGCTGTTTGTGGGAATTCAGAGGAAACCAATGGAACTGTCCAACTTGTTTTAAGTCATCTCACGGATAGTAAGATTGTCTTTAGCAGTGTAGGTTTAGTTGAGATGTCAGAAACTGTAAAACTGTATGTGTAGATACTCTTTTACTTTAGCACCTGACTTTTTTCGTTCTTTGGCATCACTGCAATCTTAACCTTCTTTTTTAACCTATTACCTGCTTTCTGTCTTCTTGTTTTGCTCCTGTCTCTCAGGAAATCCAACAGCTGCAACAGAAACAGCAGAGCTATGTCAGGGAAATATCTGATCTTCAGGAGACAATAGAGTGGAAAGACAAAAAAATAGGGGTAGGACTTGTCAACTCCTCAAATGTGTTCAGTGTGGCACTGTCATTCTCCAGCTGACCCTGCTTTTGCAAAACCTCCATGAATAAAATCCTCTCTAGTGACTTTGCTTGGTGTGGCTGTTTTACTATATTACCAGTGAACTAGCAAATAGCAGATTTTTGTCTTTGGCCGGTATCATAAAATCCAAGAAAAACTTAGCAACTGGTGTGATTTCAAACCCTAGGATAATTTGTTTGCTGTGGTGCACCATTTGTATTTGAGAAATGTTGAGAAAGGAAGTGCTATTTATAATGCAGTTCCATCAGCACTGAATTTTTGCTTATTCAGATTTAGCCTGCCGACTGAGCAAAAACTGGAGTGTCATACAGAAGCAATAGTGCTATTTATGGGCTAGCAGGATGAAAGTCTCTAATTCTCCCTTGCTTCTAATGCCTGCCCACCGCTCTTTGTCAAAGCCAAATGGAAACCCACTCTTAAAGAAAATCATGGCTTTCTTTTCCAATGATGAGCACTGAAAGACTTTCTGAATGTAGAAGGGGACAGAAATCTGGCAGCTTGCCCGTGCTTGTCATGTCCAATAACTTGTAGCAATTTGAAACTGAAAATTTTCTGATTTTTTTTTTTCTGGTTACTGTTCTATTTGTGTATTATATAAATACTATTAGAAATACTGGAGAGGTTCGATGTCAAAATATGCATTTGCACATGGTACATCCCAATCTAAAGATGACTTAGTGGCAGCTTTCAAATTAATTGAAACGTACTGCACCCGTGATGGTAACCCACGGAATAAAAAGACTATTAAAATCTGCTGGGCCTGCTTGCATGCCCCTCTGTTAACACATGCGAATGGCACTATGTCTTTAGTGTGCATGTTGAAGTAATATGGATATGAATTAACTTGTCTAGCAGATAAGAATGAAAAATGGATCCTCCTCCCAATCCAAAGGATTGGGCTTTGAATGCCTTTAGTGGGAGTTCCTGGTTCTTAAGCAAGCTGTGCGTTTCTTGGACTTGAAGTTTAATCTGTGTGTATGCAAAATTGGTCCTTTAATCTCTAAACTTTGCCTCTTTCATACATACCACTTCCATGAATCTCTGAATATCTTAAATCTACTCATTCTTGTTTACATTTACTTTTCATGGTCTTTACTTGTCTCCCTCCCTTTCTTCACATCTCCTCGCCCACTGTCTGTGTTGGGAACTCAGGCGTTAGAGAGGCAGAAAGATTTCTTTGATTCCATAAGGAGTGAGCGGGATGACCTTAGAGATGAAGTGGTTGTGCTGAAGGAGCAACTGAAGGTATGCAAGAGGAATAAAAGAAACTTTATTCAACTCCTGTATGTTTTCGCAGAAAATATGAATCTAGCTCAGTAGCAAGAACTCTCAATTTTGTTTTGTCCATAAGTTGCCATTTCAGGAATTTTCTATATAAAGTCGTCCTTCCCCCTATTATTGATTGTGAGCTCTCAGTATAGACTATAGTATTAAGTAGTTGCTTTTGTAGGAGATGCTTCTCTGAGGAACATTTTACACAGCAGATTTATGTTTTAAAAAAAGAGCTGGGATCACATGCTTTCTGTCCTAATGGATAAACTGAGAACTGTAATATTCTGTCCTCTTTTCTGACTTCCAGCCATGTTTAATGGAATGATTGAAGCAACTCTTTATTCAGAATGTCAAGGACAAGAACACCTGAACTGTCCTCCCCTTTCTGAGCAGCAGGCTCTAAACTGTTTCTTTTGCTTCTCCACAGAAACATGGAATAATCCCAGACTCTGATGTCGCCACCAATGGGGAGACATCAGACATTCTTGATAATGAAGGACACTTGGATTCTTCCACAAATGTTCCAGGCACAACGCAGGCATTAAAGACAGGAGGAGATGGAATGCTAGGTAAGTGTTGTGTATCCTTTCACATCATTCTGTCTGTCTGTCCATTCATTCATCTTTGCTTGGAGTCTGGGTGTCTGTTAGTGGGACAATTAACACATCACGCAGCATGCTTCTTGTCGAATCACTTCCTATGCATTTTTCTGCTTAATATTTATTATCACTTCAAGTATATTGCACAGTTTCCTGCAAAGGCAAACTTCATTTTCCATTCAAGGTGCCAAAGGGTGAGAATACAAGTACTACATTCCAGATAAGTAGCAATCATTCAGATTACTATTTAAACCCTGAATTTGGAAAATTATCCCAGAATAATCCTACTGTTGTTCAATATCTTTCATCATGTATCTTAAAGAATCAGAAAAAAGGTGTTTTAATTGCCTATAAAGAACTTGTACGTTGGTTCATTTATGTACCTGAAAACTGTAAGTGTCTGAACAACAGTGCTGGGCACTGTTAAAATACACAAATGCATGAATTAGTTGTTCTTGGTATCTAGTACTATTGACCAGTTTGTATTAACACTTCAACGTTTTTACTTGCTATAACAGGATTAACACTGTTAAATTCAAAGAAGATAACTCTGAGACGGATAGTGTTAGGAAGGAGAAATCTGGTTGGCAAAAACTTTCTTCTTAAGCAGTTGTGATGAATGGCCTCTCAGAGAACTATTATACTAGTGGAAGGAAAGGAAATGAGAGATCTTTCTGTTGTTTTTTTGTTCTAAATGAACATACGAATAGATAGCAACAGGCAGTCAGCTGTTGCAAGTGCAAACTATCTTGCTTTTAGCTATTGGCTGCTTTTTCCTCACTCAGTTTTTGTGTGGAAACAATATGGAACACCAAAACCAAGGTAAGGGTGTATTTTTTAAATGTAACGTGTTTTCTGTCTCTCCTTACTCTGTTCTTGTTTTTGGGGTTTTGTGTTTTGGTTTGGTTTTTGTTTGGGGTTTTTTGGGTGTTTTTTTTGTTTTGGAAATAGGTACAACATAGACCCAAAAGCTAACTGCTGAAACCACAAACACTGTTGTTCTAATACCTGTTGCTTCTAAATCAAAGTTGAAGAAAAACTTGCAGAACTGCCCCCCAAAACCCACAGGAGTCCCCATCCCTTTGGGTGGATGAAGTGGCTGTGAGGGGCATTAAGTGCCTGAGCTTTGGTCTGTGTTGGTAGTGTTAAACAGCTGAACCGTTTGCTTGCCAATCAGATTTTACATTTGTCACATACATTGCTGATGCCTGTTTATACTTAGGAATAAAACATTACTGAATAATCCTTGATTACTTCACTATAATGGCATCAGACACACGCTCTTGCATGCATAGAGTGGTGTTAGGGTTAAAGTTGTAGATAATATTGCTGAGAAAAAAATAATCTTTACTGTCAGTGTTACATCTGCAAGTATTGCTGTTAAATTGCACTGCCTGAAACAGTTGTTTGCATCGACAAAAGCTGTAATTCACGGAGCCAAGGGCATAAATCTTTTGCTCTACAAAAACACAAGCCAGCACCAGAGACTTCTTGCTTTGAGAGGGTGGTGGGGAATTTCACTGATCAAAAACCTCAGACCCTTACTAATTCAATTGCTGCTTTGCCTCACGTAATTGGCAAAAGCTGATCTTCTATTAACCTATTCTTTGATTCATTCTCTTTCTGGTTTTAAATGGGGAGGTAGGTGCTATGGTGTGGTCCCTTCAACTTTCTCAATGGTCTTTTAGGCAAAGCCAATGAAGTGGACATGAAAAATGAGATTTTGGAGGATGTGGGGAAAAGAGAAATCTTGCAGAATACTGAGCATGAGGAACACAGAGAGGAGTCTGAGGAGCAGGAAGTACAGACATTGCATGCTGATGGAGATGCAAAGGCAGAAAAAATGGTTGAAGAACATGATGCCCTGTCACCAGCAATGTTACCAGATGGTAGGTTTGCAGAACAAATTCAAAGCCTTACAGAACATGTATCAGGGAGTGCTTCTTCAAATGATGATAATGATGCAGATGACTTGAGCAAGGAGAGTGAGACCGCAGGCACAGCAGTCCAACAGCCTGTTAGTATGGAGGCTGAACACCATGACTTATGTGCAAGGAGAAATCAGAACTCTGAGATGGGCTCTCTGCAAGGTCATCAGATTTTTGAGATGCCTCAGGAAATGCCTAGTGACTTAGGTACAGAGCATGAACTGAAAAAAGCTGCACCCGAACAGGAAGGAGGAGAGGATCTTAAAACTAGCCATGGCCTGAGCGATAATGACATGGATTGGGAAGCCGACATTACAAGTGAGAGCTGTGAGTTGGTTTCTAATCAGGCAGCGCTACCAGAGGTGACAGCAGCAGGCTTGCTTAGTGAAGAGATAAATGGGGAGAGTCATGCTGAGGGACTCCAGCACTCAGAAGAAAGCACTGAAAAGAAGGTTACAAATGTCTTGGAGGAAACACTTGTTGAAAGCAAAGACTGCACTGATGGAAGAATTGATAGAACAGTAGGTGATAGAGCTGAAGAAGAAAATGAGGTTGGGAACACA
>NW_010561383.1:5471-15300 GCF_000687285.1 Phaethon lepturus | reverse complement strand
AAAGAGAGTCTGTGGATTTGGAGGGGATGGAGTCATGTGAAAGTGGTGTCCCAGCAGATAGAAGTGGCAGGGAAGGTAGAGGAGATCAGGCACACATCCAACCAGCTTCTTCAGAGGACAGTCCTTCAGCATCATCAGAGGAACAAAATATGCAAGATAAAATTGAACTTGAAAATGCTACAGCTGACAAGGATGGACAGAAGGAAGTATTAATAGAAGAGCTGGAGATGTGTTCAAATTCTGCAGGAACAGGCGAGCAAGGTAAGGCATCTGTGGAGGCTGTAGACTGTATTACTGAGGTAAAAGGAAGCGTGCTGCAGCAGGCAGAGCCAGACACAGACGTTGTGAAAGAGGTGACGACTCGGGAAACTAGTTTAAACCCGAGTCTTTTAGATGACAAAACAAAGGAGTCAGAATTGGAAACGAGGGATGAGTCTGGGAAAGGAAAGGAAAGTAAGACAGAATGGGTAGAAGATTTAAAGCCAAAGGTAGAAGTTCAAACAGTTCAGTGTAGTAAAGAAACGACAGGTGATACAGTGGGAGAGAAAAATCTTCCTTTAGAGGGTGAAATGCAGAACGTAGTTAAACAAGAGGAAGGTGAATCTGAAGACTTGTCAACTGTGGATGTTAGCATAACTACTGAAAACAAAGTTGATAAAGAAACACTGAAAAAAAATGAGCAAGAGTTAGAGCTTGCAGACCACCATGGCGGTAGATTTGCTTCTGAGGAAGGTGCAGATAACTCCCTGGCAGAGAAAGCTGAGCAGGAGGAAAATGTTAGTGAACTTAAATTGGAGAGTCAAGCAGAGGAAAGAGCGGAAGATGATGGTGATGCCTTTGACTTTGAGGAGGAGTCAAAGCAGATACTAGAAACTGATGAAAAATGTGATGGAGAAAAAGCTGATACACAGAAAGGAGAGAGCGATGGAGCAAATGATGCTCTCGGAAAAACTGCCCAAACAGACGAAGCTGGAGAAAGAACAGACAGAACAGAAACCGAAGATGCTTTGACTGAAGATGGCAGCTTGCCGCATGAAAAAGGAGATGAGCCTGAAGAAACCGAGTGCCTGCATGGGGAAGCGTCATGGAAAACTGATGAGAAGATTGATGTGATGGAAGATGAAATCAAAGCATCAGATGCTAATAAAGTAGAAAAAATACCAGACAAAAACATTTCGGAACAGGATTTGGAAAGTGCTGGCAATAACGGGGACGAAAGCAAGGGGGATTTGCAGGGTGGTAGAAGGGGTAAGGGTAAATCCAGAGATGACTGTACGATATCATAAGTTCAGAATCTCAAGACTACACGAGTTACATGCCATTTGATCAGTCCCAGTACAGAAGCATGCACTTTGCACAATACATCAGACCTTAGGAATACTCTTTAAGGTTTTTTCCTTTATAGATAACTCTCATCATAATGCAATGTTATGTAAGTGGTAATGATGCAAGTGTTGAGTTATTCACTGACGTACCTAGCCACAAGAAATCGTGCGTGGGTTTGGTTTTGCTGTTTCTCAGGTTAAAAGTTTATCACCAAAAGAACAAGCTTCACAAATCAACTATTCAGACTATCTTACAGTACTTTTAGTGTGGATAACTGCTACTGAGGAATTGTTAGATGAACCTCTTTACTTTCTGGCCTAGATGATCCATGTCTTGAACATACTTATGTCCGTTGGACCTACATGCACACATAGGCACATGCTTATGTGTACTTAACGTGCATTAGATCTACAGTAAGTACATTAATGCTTCATGAAGGAACTCAGTAGAGCAGCAACACTGATCTGATGTTGAAACTTCTTTCTGAATGATTAAGGAATAGGAAGCAATTTTTTTTTTTTTTAACTATGGAAAAAGAAAAGATACTCTTATTCCACTTTCTGTGTATTTCTAATATGGTCATATTCCAAAATATAGTTAGATCACTGTGAATCTGCTTAGTCTGTAAACATTTTAGAAGAACAATATACAGTTTGAAGAAAGTGCAACATACAGGTCTTAGCTTGCTGAAAGGAATTTATATACATGTTTACTTCATCTAGGCACTTTGCACCACAGTAGGCCTTTTATACCATGTCTCACATGGGTTTTTTATTTTTTCTGAAGAAAGTGTCAATACACTCTGTAATGTGTGCATAGGTTTGCTATCAAGTGCTGTCTGGCTATGAATATATAAAATATCTATTTTTCCAAGAAGAGTTTTGTTAAATTGCATTTCCTTACTGCATTATTTTTTGCAAACGATGATTCTGAAGGAATGTTTTTCTCTCTGAAAAAGTCTTTCCTTTTCCTTTCTGGAAAGAAGATAACGTGTCTTAATTCTTGTCAGATATCAGACCAAAGACAATTGCTGTTCCATATACTAGCTCCCGTGCCTTTTTGAAAAGCTGGATTGCTTTGAATTGCTGGCATAAGTTAAACACTTTGACTCCATTGGTATATTTCTTCTTGCATCGTTACTAGTGCTTGGGAGGAAGAGCATGTTTTGCATAATTAAAAAGTCACTTAAAGTTGTTTTAAGCAGTGAACATCCCAAGGGAATGCAAGTTGAGAAGTTGGGGGGGAGTTGCTGTGGAAGGCTGTATTTGTGTTGATGTTACAAAGTTGATGGAGTACAAACAGACTGCAAAATGTCAAGATGTATATCAAAATGTACTGAGCTGTATATAATTGAAATAAACATATTTTATACTTCAAATTGCCTGTCCAGAGCACTCTTTATAAACCTGCATAAATATTTATTTAAATTTTATAATTTCAAAAATGTTTTTCTGCAGCTTGCTTTGTTAAATTTATTGCATTGTGCTACATAGCTAGAAGAGCTATCCTACTAGAAATGGGCAGCCTTGGTGTTTGAGGACCTGTAATATATGATGGCACCTGTAACTGTAAACCTGTAACTCTTTTCATGTGGCTTCTCTCCAACTTACAACAGTTCCAGTATGGTTTCTGTAAGTATTAGCAGTTGTTCTTCTTAAGGATTTACACTAAATGCTAATGTAAAAAGTCATAGATTTTAAAAGCATCTCTTCGTAGTACGTAGCAGTGTTTATGTAAAGATTTGTCTCTGCTATACTCGCAACTGTAAAACATAGTTTAATGTTGAAAATGCTTTAAATGTATTTATATTTAAATGTTAAATACACTTAAATGTATAATTAAATGTGCTTGCCAGGCATCACCTATACATGTGGATGGATCTATAAGCAATTCTGAGTTAAATTAGGCACATGCCAGCATTTCCTGTATTTTTCATACGCATTTGTTTCTAATAAAAGTCCTTCTGGATGGCTGAGGGAATTAATGGTGAGCTGCTTTTAACTAGCTTTTCCACTTCAGAAAACAAGGTATCTGTAAAAAGTCTTTTTTTAAAGCCAAGTCACAGAAGGAGAAATAATGACGACTTTAGTCTTAACTAACTGTCCATCTACCATCTTTTATGCCACAGTAACTGGCCAGCTCTCAGTGAAACTAGGATAGGAGCAGAAACGTGGACAGGCAATGAAGAATAGCTGATGTACTACAAATCCATTCTTGAACATTAGCTGCTTGGTTCCTCTGCTGGCAGCTGGTTCCTGACTTACTTCTAGAATTGGGCAAGTACCGTGGAGGAGAAGGTCATGGTGTTCTTTTACCTCTTTGGTTTTTGCTTGAGTATATGCACATCGAGGGATAAATCATCTTGAGGATAAAGGGAACTGATAGATGTTATATTCCAAACTTAATAAATTAAATATTATATGCCAGATAGCATTTGAATGAAATGTGTGCTGTAAGAGAGAGAGAGGGAACAGTGTCTCAGGAGGAATTCCCTAGAAAATGCATCTCTTGTAAAGTTACATGATAGAAAACTGTTTTTGGCATTTTCCTTGTCATCTCTAACAGATACAAGACAAGATCTAGCTTGTCCCTTTCATTGCTTTTGACTTTCAAAGACAGCAAAATATCAAAACCAGCCTTTTCTCTGTTTCATGTTAGACTTCATGAAATAATGAGATGAACTAACATGAAGATTCGTATTTGCTGCTATTACAATACCCATTTTGTTTTGAGCAGGGACAGCCTGCTGATGTGTGCTGAAGTGAGCACCACTCTCAGTGTGTAAGACTTTTGTCTTTCAGAATAGCTCCATAGCTCCAAATGCTCGCTGGGTTTTCTGTTCAGTACCTAGTGGCACGTGTAGCCTGTTGCCCAGCTTTGTGCATTACATTATGCATTAGCATTCAGAGCTATCCCGAAATGCTTTCAAAAGCAGTAGCTGCAGAAACTTATTTTTTCCTTATTCAGCAAGTAATAGTGAAAGGCCTTGGTCAGTATTTCCTTTTTTACGGAAAAGAACAGTCTTCCTGTCCCCCTCAAAATCTGTTGCAAGCTGGTGTCTTCTAAATCCTGTGCTTAGTCATTGTCCCAACAGCCTGTCCCCAGCAGTATCCTTCTTCTGAGAAAGGCAGGCAGGCATTTCTCAATATCAGTTTTGTTTTTTTCACATGATCCAAAATATATCTGGAGAAGGAGTATTACCCAACCTGCTATCGATCTGATAGTTGGATTCTTGCAGGCTGTTCTGAACAGCAGCTTGGGGCTGCTGGTGGGATTTCGTGGGATGTCTTCCCACCCTCCAAGTACAGTTTACCCCTTCCATTTGCATCAGGACTAATTACCTGCTGGGCTGCACATCACGCAAATCATTCAGGTTTAAAACAGCTGCTTCCCACCCCATGCCACCCTCCAAGTAGGAGGAGACGTCCAGGATCTGTGGCTGATGTTTGGTCAACTGTGCCACTGAAGCAGCACCCTAGTTAGCAAATACCTAGAGTCAACTGTAATATGAAGGTAATGAGAATTTTTGACTGAGAATAATTTTTAATGAGAATAATTTGACTTACAAACAGGCCTGTACAATAGCAGGAGACACTGGTAACCACCACCACCCCTGTCTGTCCTGCTCTTTCCCAGGCCTTCCCAGGGCACAGCTTGTCTGTTAAGCTCCTTCAGGTATGAAAGCCATGATTTGATGCAGTGAGTAGCCTGGGAATCACGTTACCAAAGTTAAATTTAAGCGAGATGAATGTCATGCTCTAATAATTCATTGTAGTATCTTTGTATGTGAAATAATGAGAATGACGTTTACAGGTAAGACTTGTAATTAGCTGCTTCATGTGCTAATTCAATAGGTAGCTCTTTTCTGCTCATAGTTCTGGGGGTCCTCAGATCCTTTGATTTGTTGGAAAAATGTCTCTGCCTAAATGCAAAAGTAAGGTGGCTCTGCAGATGTCTGTTAAAGCTAAAGTAAGTTTTCTGTATTAGTGTGGGGTTTTAAAATAAGTGAAACCTGAGAGACCTTCCTCTATACATGCAGAAAACTTTTCTACATGAATGGCAACTTTAGCAAACTAATTTTTTCTGTGGTCTTGCAAATCCTGCTGCCAGCATGTCATCTGCCCCAGTGGGGTGCACAGATGCCTATAATGAGGGAAGAGAGAATTGATGGTGAGATCGGATTTCAAGGTTCATCCCAAAATATTAACATCGGTTTTGCAGGGAAAGGGTTGGGGGAAGCTGGTGAGCTTCCTTACTGGAGGCATATTTCACCCCACAGCAGTGGTTGTGTTAATGAAAGTTACTTAGCTGTGTACGTGACCGAGTTTACTTTCAGGATCAAGGTGGATTATTAGGCCGCTTTGGAGTCAATAAGGTTGGGAAATTTTGTAGTGGCCTAGAGGTTTCCTTTTGCATCGGTCCTTGTTCTCCTTCCCGTTCTTAGTAACTTCATTTCTCGATCTCTTCTGACCTGCAACTCCCAACTCTATTTCCAGGTCTGAATATCTCTGACCTTTCCTTTGCTGTTTGCTCTCCTTGCTTTCTTCATTGACCTTTATTTTTCTTCTGTTTCATCTTTTACAGAATTTTTATCTTATGCTTCCTTTCCTTCCCATACAGATAGTTGAAATTGTTTTATTATTTTGAAGGGGTTTACAGTTGTAAATTTTTGTTACTTGTGATAGTTTATAAAAATGTGGTTCGTTTGTTTGTTGTTGTTTTATTTTGTTTTTCCATGTCAATGCTCAGGTGTAACAATGTTGAGGGTGTTACAAATGGTTAAAAAGAAAAGGCTAGGACTTGAGGACATTCAAAATGAATGCATAGAACTGCTGAACGGGGAAGTCACTTTAAGAGCTGTATTTGGGTATTGCATCAGAAGCCAAGGTAAAGGTTTTATTTCATGCTCTAGAATGACTGCTGAGATATGGGAACCTGTATACCCAGGAGGGGAATGACATACCACACTACTACTAACTAATGGGCTGTACATGTCTGCCCTACAGAGGGAATTTCATTTGAAAACTTCAGTTTTCCCCATGATTTGATTCAGTACAGACTCTTTTTTCACTTTATTGCGTGTGTTAACAAGAAAAATGGTGAACCACAAGTCTTTGGCCTGTTCAGGATTTAACACCACATGAGGACTACAGTGCTGGTATTTTTAAAGCTTTTAAAAAATACTTAAGTCTATCAACAGAATTTACCTGGTAAAAGTCCACCAGCCTTTTATTTGTAATTTGTCAATTGCTTTCCTTAAGTTTACAAAAAGACCTTTTTTTTGAGTGACCTTTGGATTTTAACCATTTAATTAGCAGGCCAGACCTTATGTGTGGAGTTGAGCTCTCAACACCCACTGGCTTGGTTTTGCACAGGTGACCGCTTGCTGTCAAGGCAGGCAAGCTAAATAAAATTGCAATAAGCATACACGTCAAACTTGCGGAGTAAGACCAGCCGGAGGTCAGCATATCCTTTTCTTCAGTATAAGAACATTGGAATGCTATGTTCCAGTGTACTTCTGTTGAGGTGTATCTGAACAAACTAAGGTTGTTAATTAATGAGGTAATTTTAGTGATAAGAAAATCTGGGAGTTAAGATTTGTTGCATACAGTACCTGCTAAAATGCTTTCACATTTTGCACCCGTTAATAGGGAAGGAAGAAAACAAGTGATTTGGTTGGTTACTTCTAGTTGTTTTTTCCAGTTGTCTCATTCTGTAGTGTGTACTTCATTAATTAATGCCACACATATCCATGTTCTGATCTGTAGCACTGCCAAGTTCATGTGTAACACAACAGTTGGTCTAGACTGCTTGATGTTTGACCAGCAGAATGGACTATGAAGGATTAAAGAGAAAAGGATGTTTACCAGACTGCTGCATTTGAAATGGACAAATGTTTTTCTGGTCATAGTACTGGAGATGAGACAAAATGTTATTGCCATGCTGGTTGCTAAAAGAAGTGAAGATTTGAAGTGCTGAGAATGTGCTTAGCTATGGTTATAGGTGTTTGCAGTATTTTCATTATGTCAAACTGTAAAGATTTGTGAGATTTTGTGTTGCAGTTGCGTTTGACCCTAGAGTTCTTGCATGCTAACCTAAGGTAGAAGATTAGCCCTCTTTGCATGCAGCTCGGTGCTGCTACTGCCGTGACAAGCATGTTCTGTGAGAATGACATAACCTTCCCTGGCTGCAGCCCCTTCCCAGCCCTGTCTGTGGCCTCATTTCCTGTGGTACGTGCATAACTTCATCATTAGTTTCACTAACCTTAACGGTTCAGTCGTATAGCAGATGCACTCTGAAATGTGCGGCTCGATCAAATCAGCGCTGAACTTCCAGTTTTCTCTTTCAGACAGGCTGAAAAAACTCATTGATGAACGAGAATCCTTACTAGACCAGGTAATAACAGGAAAACTGAAATGTGTTTACTAAATCTGTAATAAGAATAGTAGAGGTTAAAAAAAAAAATTAAAATAGCCCTAACATGAAGTATAGAACAGCAATGCCATTGTCTTTCAGAACACGTGCTGGGTTGCTCTTGCTGAGGTCTTAAAGTGTTGCTTGCTACTTTATTCCTCCACTGAAACATTTCTCCTGCGTGTTACCTCAGGATACAGGGGCAGAAAGATATGACCCAGTTCCATGTTGCTAACCAGTCACATTCAGTGTCCTTAGTCACGTAAAACTCCTTCTCCAGGACTATTTCTGAAAAAAACAACTTCAAATTGGCCAAGCCCAAGGGAAAAACAAATATGGCCCAGGAATTGCAGAAGCAAATATTGTCTCCAAGAGTAAGCCTTCCTGATTGCTGAGTCTGTGGGCAATGAGCCATTGAGAAAGAAATGCTGGAGGAATTACAGTAGAAGGGTAAATAGCAATTAAAGTAATTATTGCTGGTACTGTGATATTCCATAGCAGATATAAAGTTTATTCAAAAAAATTTTAGCTGATCTGTTTCTCTGCAGGATGCTTTATGCTTTCATTTAGGGACTATATCCTTGGCCTTGAGACTTCACACACAACCAGACACAGTTTTGGGTTTTTAAGAATGTTTTACGTGAATGTGCCTACAAAACATTTATGGTATTTCTAACAGAACAGTCATCTCCCACTCGTTATGTTTGGTCCCGAACTTACACTTAAGCACTGGTATTAAAATATCACGAGTCATTTGCCAAAAGAATTTCTAAGAAACTATTTTGTAACAAAAGATTTTTTGGAATTTAGGTTTAAAACAATATAATTTGTTTTTGTAATACTTGAGTGAATTTGAGTATTAAGCCACAATTTTCCCTTATTGATTTTAACAACTAATTATTTCATGTCCTTCAGATTAAAAAATTAAAGGGACAACTGGAAGAAAAGCAAAAGAATGGCAAGATGGAAAATACACAGTCAGAAGATGAAGTTCTAGAAAATGGGACAGATATGCACATGATTGACCTCCAAAGTGAGCTACATTTTGATTTTAAGAGAACTTTTGTGTCCTGCATGTGAGTGAGAAAATGTATCTGTACAATAACCAGATGGCTTTAAGTAAAAATGAGCCTTCAGTTCTAAGGGAGCTTCAAACTGGGAGCTAGCCATGCACCTCTACTGGAGGTGAGGGAACAAGTAGCCTTTGTTTGAACAAGATTGCAACTGGAAATCTCCCTTACGTTCCCTGGGAGAGCTTTATTGGTTAATTCTGCTTTCAGAGGGGTCAAAAGGGAATTGGGCAAGACTGGGAATAGCTCCTATCTGCTGGGCACTGAGTGTAGAAGGAAATGTAGAAGGAAACTTTTTTGGCAGACGGCATTTGCTGCTCTACCGCTGCCCCAAGTAGATTCCTGTAGCATGGAAATTTTTTGACAGACTTGTTAGAGGATACTTTTGATGCTTGTTCTGACATCTCTGATAAATCTGCAATTCTTTCAGGAGATGCCAACAGACAGATCAGTGATCTCAAATTTAAACTAGCAAAGTCCGAGCAAGAGATAACAGCATTGGAGCAGAATGTAAGTTTCTGGCTTTTTCTGTTTGTTCAGGCATGGTGAAAGAGAAAGTGCATTTTATTATACGATAAATGAAATCATGATTACTGTGATTTTCCCTTAAAATAAGGGAAATAAGTGTTAAAATAAGTGTTGGAGCTTTAGGACTACTGCACTTAAATCATAAACACTAAAATGCTTTCACTTATGTATGGGGAAGAGTGAACATACTGTTCGTCTATACTGAAGGAAAAACATTCAAAGACATGGGTATCTTGAGAGCACTTTCTGAACTCTTCAGAATACTTTTCTTATGCCTAGCTATTGACAATTTTTAAATGGCTCCTGGCACATGATATAGGATATGGATTTTATACAAGACTGTTTGATTTTGACTGTTTGCTCTTGTCCAGAGTGTGTCAAGCGATACTGTTGCTAAGATAAATTTAGTTAATGGACTGTATTTTTTTGTTGCTGGAAGCATAGTAAATACAGATATGTATAAAAGGACTGGAGTAAGTTACTATGGCCAG
>NW_010561383.1:2207-5440 GCF_000687285.1 Phaethon lepturus | reverse complement strand
TGTTTTTCCCCCCCCCCCCCCCCCAAAGCCTTTATTTTATTTAGAAATGTGAGCATCTCTCTGGGTGTTGCTTTACTAGTGGAAAAGTGAAGCTTCAGAGTACCTTCTTGGTACAGCTTTTAATTCGGAAAACTTGCCTTCACCTTAGGTAATTCTTGGTACAGCTTTTAATTCGGAAAACTTGCCTTCACCTTAGGTAATACGACTGGAAGGTCAGGTAGCCCGATACAAAACTGCTGCTGAAAATGCTGAAAGAGTAGAAGATGAACTGAAAGCAGAGAAACGCAAACTGCAGAGAGAGGTAACTCTAAATGCAAACTGTCGTAGGCTAGCAGTCAGCCTGCACCTGTGGGGGGAGACCTGTCTGTCCGGTGCACTGTAGAGGGAGAACCACGCTTCTTGGCAAAGAATAGACAGCTACTTTTTTTTATTGTTTTAGTTACTCATTCAGCACTCAAACTGGGGCAAGAGTCACAACTGTGAACTGTGCCTGCCTTTTCACCATTTCTTCCTAAACTGACTTGCAGTGCCTTGCTTTGTACCAGAGCTGGTTCTCTGGAGCAAACTCAAGTTCTTCTTGTGCAACTTGACTCTAGAAGCAGCCTTCAAATGCTCAGGTTTGCCTGCTACTTTGCAGCTGTGAATGGTCCTGTGGTTTGACATTCATTAAGCTGAAGAATTCCTATTTCTACTTTGTGGTCCTGGTCCTTTTTTGTACCTGAAGGCTCACTACTTTGGGTGCTATAAATTCTGGGTTTGTAAATACAAATCACAGGTTGTCTTAGAACATGTGATTCAGAAATTCCAGCAGTAGAAAGATGGAAATCCTGCTGTAAAGTTAATTTGGGTGCTTCACTATTTAAGCACAGTCCCACACCTTACCAAGAATGACAGTCTAGATTTGGAAACTTGAGAGTTGAAACTTGAGTGCTGAATGGATGCGAATCGTTATTGAGCCTGTTTTTTCTTGCTGTGTCAATCTCTTCAGCCTGTTATTGTAGTGTGTCCATCCACAGACTCTGTCCATGTTTCTCTGTCTTAGAACTCTGCATCTTCAAGCTGTCCCTAATTTTGACCTTATTTGTCTTAACATACTTCACGTTCTCTTCAAGTAGCTGCTACAACCAGCTTAAATACGTTTGTCAGCTTCTTTCACACCTGCCTCCTGAGTTGTTTGTTTTTTTCGGTGTGGCTCTTTGCTTTTTCTAAATACTCCTTCTGCTATGCTGCCTATCAATACTGCTTTGTGCAGTCCACCTCTCTCTCCCTACCCCCATCCTGTGGTAGGATTTAGAGAAAATTAAGGCACCACACTCATGGCTGTGGCTATAGTTCCAGAATCCAGAAACATAAAAGCCAGACAGTAAGCAGGCGTATGTCACCCAGCAGACACCTCTGAGTGTCCACGCCTCTGAAGTTCAGGCAAACTGAGCCATTTGTTCAACATTCTGTAAATACCTTGGATTCTTAGCACAATGCTTTGAAAATATCTGTGCATGTGTGTGGCCTTTGAAGCAACAGCACAGGCAGTTACACAACATCTACTTTTAACTCTGCTAACAGGAATTTTCAACTGCTTTATCTTGTAAAGAAATTCTAGCAACATGGCCAGTTAGTGTTGGTAACTACAAACCTTGCTTTATCTTTGGGAAAGGAAAACACTGTGAAAATTTTACGTTTTTTTTTCTGTTTCCTTCCTTCAGCTTCGTTCAGCATTGGATAAAACTGAAGAGCTTGAAGTCAGCAATGGTCATCTAGTAAAACGCTTGGAGAAGATGAAAGCCAACCGGAGTGCTTTACTGTCTCAGCAATAACCACCACCATTTGATGGAAGCTACTACTACTTGACAGAATAAGAACATTGCAGATGCTTCTGTCTCTTGCTGTCTGGGATGCTTTGTGTCATGCCTTCTGAGAACAGACAACCCCAACATTTGCTACGTGCCACCCAGTTGTGGTTCTCTCTACGCAGATCCAAACCTACTGCACTATATAACTAGAGTAGCTGATCCAATTGGCTGTGCCTGCAGGGGCCCTTCTACACCCTTCTTTGGGTACATTTGAAGTACAATATCTGTCTACCATGTAAGAACCCCATTGGGTGTCGCATTAAGTTCTCCATCCAGAAGGCACAGCAGCCATTTATTGCCATTTAAAATGGCATTCAAACAAAACACTTTAACTGGACTGGAATTTTGTGTCTTGCGGAAAACTTTAAAAAAAAAAAAACAAAACACTGTAAGTTTTGGACTTTCTCATGACAGTATCTGTAATTTAGTGACTACGGTAGAGTTATTCATAGTAGATTTTTCATTTACAAATCACTGTGGAACCACAAGCCATTACAAAGCAGAACTCCTTCAGTGGAAACCATGGAAGAAGATGGTCTTGGAAGCAAAAGTGACCTTAAATGACTTTGCCAATAAAACAAAGGTGTCTGGAGGGATTTTTGCACCAGGTGAATCATAAGACTGTTTTATTTCAGGGTAAATAGGCAATAGCTTCATTGAATTTTCAACTTTTATTTGTATTATTTAATCCTTGCTCTTGGAATTGAAGTAAACAACTTTTAAAGGATATAAAGTTACGTTAATAAACCAGCATAAAGCCGTGTTTTAAGAAATGGTGGGTTTTGCACTTAGATCATTCACTTGGGTGCATTTGTCAAAGCAAGTGTCATTTGCTTAAACAAAATATGTACTGGGTTTTTTACATCAGAAACTATCTACTGGTCCATGAACTACTAGGAAACTATGCCGCTACAAAATACCAGTCTAACTTTTTTAAAAAAGTAACTGATAAGTAAAGAAGCACTTTAGAAAATATTACTGCCTATGGTTTTTCTACAAGTACAGAAGTGGCAAATTATTTCCTTCTAAGGTTATTACAAAGGTTTTCCCCTTTTCATGAAAAAGAACATAACCAGTAAAACTGTTGCGGGCAGTTTATTATACACAACTAGCACTACAGCTCTGGTTTATTGGAAGTCGTTCTGAATGTACTACTCAAAGGAGAACAGCAGTTACCTGAGGAATAAAGCTGTACTTCCCCCTTCAGCCCCAACAGAAAAGCTTGCATGTAAGGCAGGCGACCAATCCCTTAGGAACCTGCTCACACCATGAAGCAGCGTCTCCTGCTTGACAGGAGCAAGCTTCTGCTGCTGCTGACTGCCTCAATAGATATGGTTCTACCAAGCCAAATCCAGACCCAGGAAACCCATTTCTTCTTAACTT
>NW_010561383.1:0-2176 GCF_000687285.1 Phaethon lepturus | reverse complement strand
TTTCCCTAGCCTTTTCCTCACAGAGTGGAGCTTAGAATCTAAACCGCTGCTATTTTCAACGTTAAGGGGATCGCTGGTATCTTCTTAGAGCACCTTTACGTATTAAATAAACCAAAAACAGTGTCTGAATGTGTTTTTTCTGGTTTGGCTAGAAAATAACACCTTTCTTTTCATCTCTTCTGAGCATACCCGCAAATTTAGGAATGAAGTATTGAAATTAATATTCCAGGAAAAGGATGAAGAAGGTTTTTTGGTGCCCCTGGAGAAATAAGTATGTCCTTGTTGATGAAATGTGGTGGAATGGGGGGATTAAAGGAATCTTTTAAATGAAATTTCCACTCCAGCTAGGGCTTTGGGTTCTTTTTCCTCTTTTTTTTTTTGTTTGTTTGTTTTTTGAGAGGAACATTCAGGTGCAGAGCCAGGTTTCTTGTGGAATACCTCACAATAGCTGTGGATACCAATTTGCAATTTTCTGTGGTTGACTTGTGTAATTCTGGTGTACAAAGCCGCTGGGGCCTAAGAGATAAACTAAGGATTTTTTTCAGAATGCAAATAAATGTCCTAAACACAACATCTTACTGATTATAAGGTGTGTGATTGCCACTGGTCATCTTTTTATTTGTGGTAGCAGTGAAAACTGTCTCTCCTGGCAAGATTCAGGAGGAACAGCCTAGCAACTATGCGTTGGTCCAAAAGGCTAAAAATAATAATTTGCTCATCAAGAAGTGATGTGTTTTATTATTTCTAAGTAGATTGCATTGCGCCCCCCATAAGCATTAACCTCATGACAGAAATCAGATGTGTATTTCAACCTGGATATGCTCTTAGTAGAAATCTGTGTGTGTGATAAAGTAGCTGAATGTTGAAGCCACATTTTCCCCCCCCTTTCAGTATGACTTAGCTTTAGAATAAGGAAAGAAAAAGTACTGGTTGGTTTACTGCAAACTGTTTTATGTTTTTCTGTGAAGAATGTACAACAACAGGTCTTTGGTAGTAATAGCACATGCCCCGGTCCTTTTAGTTGAGCTCCAAATGGGAAATCCTCTGTACCCAGCTTGCTGACTCAGAGCGGAGCTGAGGTGGTGGCAGCCTGGCGAGGAACAGCTCCTGGGGGAACCAGGATGGCTTTTCCTAGAATTTGTATTTAAAATTGCTATCTGTTGGTTTATTTTTAAATGTTAAATAATTTTATTGTTTGCAAATGGAATGTTACCCAATTTTTTTTTAATCAAATCTATTAGGAGATAAGCAGAACTCGCCAATAAAAATGTCACTTGTTCGGGTAGTTTTTATGGACTGGTCTGTCATGATGATGTTACTGGTAAAGTTCTCTCGGAAAATACAGACTTTTTGGATGATACTTGTGTGACAAGCTCATTTTCCTTTTTGATATATTACTGCAGACACAAACGTGAGCAACAACAGTTGTAAAATGTACGAAGGCAGGGCCTTGCGTGACTGAGGGCACTGGTGTGAGACACAGTCCCAAATACTAACTTTTTTAATGGCAGGGTGCACTTGGGGAGGGGTGGGGGACAGTGTCCCACCAGGAGAAAGTGGAATGGTCTTGCTCATCACATTCGTTCTCCACTTAAATGGTGAACATACAGGTATAGTAACTCTCCCTGGAAGGATCCTTCACAACAGGACAATCTTTCACCACAGGAGGCAACTTGGTTCATCAAAACCATGTCAATTTTAGCATTAAAGTTCATCCTGGACAGATCGTGGGTGCTTTCCAGAGGGAGATGACTTACATGCAACATACTGCAGAGGAGGTTAGTGTTTGTCTTGTTAGAACTTTACATGCTCTAAGCAATGGATTATATGGGTTTGGGCGTTAGTTTGTTTTAGGCAGCTAAGTGATGTTTTGCACACAATTTTATTAAGAACTGTGTTTAAAGGAAGGAATATGGCCCAGAACCAACCGCGTAAAAATAATGTGCAAGTATTTTACCAGGGGATGTTCCACAGGATTTTCACCCTCCTTCAGACTTGAAGCCTTCCTGCTGCTGGTAGATTGTAATAACTGTACCAGAAACCACGCCGCTGTCCCCCGCAGGCTGCGGTTTGGCCGTTCAGTGCAAAGTGTTGGGAAACCTGCCCCGGGCCGTGAGCCGGGAGGAGGAGGAGGAGGAAGAGGACGAGGAAGTTGCTACCTTCCTACCGCTGAGGC
>NW_010561382.1:113508-127575 GCF_000687285.1 Phaethon lepturus | reverse complement strand
AAAATAAAATAAAATAAAATAAAATAAAAGCATACATTCAAATTATAAAGTACTTAAACAGATCTTCCTTTTTTAATACATATTTGCCACTGTTTCAGCCCAAATACTGAGTTTCTGAAGTGTTTAGGTTTTTATTCTTTCTTCTTTACTATGATCCTTAGTTCTCTATTGAATCCATGAGGAAATGAGAGATAAATCACAATCAAACATGTATGAAACTCATCTTCTTTGAGACGAGATTGCATTTGAAGAGATGAAAGGAGAATAATTCTGCATCCTCCTTTTTTTTGCTTGTGTTATTGTACAGGGACCCCGGTCAGAGTCAAGTACAACCATGTTAGGCATTCCCTCCTGCAGGATACTTACCCGCACACTGAGGTGAAAGTAGGAAGAATGGTTTAGAATAAGTCCCTCAACACGAGCTCATGGAAGGAGAGAAAATCCAATGGTGTCTTTTTTTACTTTGCAGCGACTTGATGGCCAAACACCACAGCAAAAAAATGGATGAATCTGACCTCATTATTAGAGCAGAGGAGCCAGCGACTTTGGTCAAGGACATGTGATGTGACAAGAAATAAGGAAGAAGAACAGGGAGATAGATACAGGGAGGTTAGTTTTCCAAGACGGAATAGATGAAGCCTTTGCTGAGCACGTTACTGGCTTGTGCATATCTAGAAGGTGATGAAGTAAGAAGAATTCCTAAGTTTGGAGATAACTAGAATGTCAAATGACTCCAACAGAGTCAGAAAATGGAAAAGTCACAGATAACACACTTAAAGACCTCAGCGACATGGGCAGTCATGCATCTGTCAGTAGTCACAGTGACATGAGATAAATGAAAAGATTAAAAAGGGAGGATCAAGAATTCCTTTTTTGGGTTTAAGGTACTTACCAAGCATCCAGAAGAAAAAAATAAAGAAATCGGTGTTCACAGAAAAGACTAACTAAAGCTGCCAAGAGTCTGAAGGCTCCATCTCTGTTTGGAAAATGTTACTTCCGTCAGTCTGGAGCTCAGATGCTCCAGTTATCTCCTACAAGAAAAAGATTTGTTATAGTCTCCTACTGTGATGATGCAGCTCCTTGCCACTTTCTACTGAGCATGGTATTTACCAAGTGCCATGTATATCCACCAAATGAAAAGAACAACCTAGCTGTTAGAGAAGAACTATGATCTAGATTAAAAAGACACTCCCCTCCTAAACCCCCAGTCTCCTGTAACTTCAAGACAGAAGCTGCATATAAAAAAATATGTCGACCATTTCATTTACATGGACAAATTGAAAAAGACACAGCTAGGTGCATAGAGAAACTAAGTGTTGCTCTACTTACAGCTGCTTAATTGCAGTCAAAGCAATTTCATGCCCCATCATCAAAAGGTGGGAGAATTTTGTAGCAGTGGAAAGAGAAAATTCCCTGTTTACATAATACCTACTGCTTATTCTGTAGTTCTTATTCCTTCAACATCTTCTTAAGTAGAATCAAAGCAATGGAAAGCAAAATGGGTCCTTGATGCCTTGCTTGTTTACATTCGCTGACAAGTAACACTAATACCACCCAGTTCTTCAGGCTGGTGCTTAAACTGGTACTTGCTCCCTAGAAACATCAGGATCAGTGTTGACATACAGCTGTGCCTGCAGTCTGGGGAACTAGCCAGCTTGGTGACTGAAGAGTGATGGACATCTGCTTTTAAATCTCTTTGAGGCCACTGTCTTTTCAGTGGATCTCTTAACCAAGGTACAAAGGAAGCAGAATTGAAAGCCAGTGGCGTACTCGAAATATCTGGCAAATTTCAGTGAGAATAGACTGGAAAACTATGACTTTTGTGCGGCAGAGAGCCACATGTGTAATATGACTGTGGTGAAATTATGATGTGTTGTAAAATGGTATTGTGGGAGAATTGTCAGTTATACCTGTTCAGGCAAGTCTTTTAAAAATTTGTTTATAGTGGTTATTAAGGCACATGCACAACAACATTTGTATTACCACCGTGTTAGCTAAGGTTAAGATTTTCTTGAATTTTAATAAGGTAGGTAAAATGTGGATAAATATGATTCCTGATCCAAATGACCTACACTCTAAGACAGTGGGTATCTGTAGGCACCAGCCTGCACACGGAGTCCTTAATTTGAATGGATTTGAATGGTAGTGAAGCCTAGTATAAATCTTTATTTTCATAGCACTGACTAATACTATCTTAACATTTCTGTCCATAGGATTTTTTATTTTTTAAGTCTCTACCAATTTCTGTTGTGTTTTTCCCACTACATCCTGAAATTGATGTAGTAATGAAAAGAAACTTTTCTGTCTTGAGAAAAGACAAAGGTGCATTATGTGCCACAGGCAATAACCATAGCCAGGAAATCATCTAACAAATAACAAGCCAAGACAAAAGCCAATTCTCCCTTACAGATTTGTTATGTCTATAGACAAATTAAAACACAGCTCAGAAATTCACAGAAATATAGTAATCAATGCAATGTTTCTGAAGGAAGAAGGACAACTTAACTACTTAGTTTAAAATTCATTTTAATTGGGTACACTGTCTGTAGCACAAATAGATGAGTAGCTTATGTGGTAAACAAACACACATTTCCTCTTTTCCTTCACTTCCTTGAAAGACAGCTTAGATCATATTTCTGCCTTTTCTAGGCAGTTTTTACTCTTGGCCAAAAGTCAAAATCTCCTCTCTCTCTTAGAGTAGTTTTCATGTTGAGGTAAGATGGGAAAGTTGATATTCTAGCATCTCCTATCATTTTCTCTGACCAGGACTTTCTACAGAGCTCTCTTGTTAAGGGAAAACTTCAAATTTTCTTCTCTTCAAAGGCTGATCCCTTTCAGCAGGCTTTCTGGTGTCTAGCTAGGACTGAATTTGCATTCTTTCTACTCTGAAGCACAGTGTACAGGTAAGATTTTGAATCAGCACCTATTATATCCCACAGAAATGGGTGCAATTACCTCACTGAAGTAGCCTAAGAAATATTGAAAGCCCTTATGAGTTCCTTCCCATAATCTTAACTAAATTTTCAGGTTTAATTTATGCTTGTTCTGAATCATAGTTGAAGGTTCGTGCTTTTTCCTTGTCAGGACTGAATATGTTACATATATATTTTAAAAAATAGTGCTGAAAAACATGCTCCTGTGTCAATCACATGGAAATAAGTTTTGTTTTAAACTTAATAGAACGGACAAAAAAGTCAGAAAGGTCGTTGACTTTCTGAAATACTCATGGAAGTTTTACAAAAGTAACCTGGCTTAAAAACATACAGAAAGCAGTACTAATGCTGTGGTGTTTGTTTTTATACTACTTTGACGATGTTAGCATAAGGCTGTACAATCTTTTCAGGACTACATAACACAGTGGAATCAGTCAACTTACCTTAGAATAGGGGTTCTGAAGTATAATGAAGAGGAATAAATACCTGTGAGAAAATTTATTTAATTCCTAACTGTCACAATTATTTACCTACTTGTAGGAGAGATGTTATGATTTCTTTGACCTTTTCATTAATGTTGTTTTTCTAAGCAACACTATAAAAGAGTGGGAGAACACTTACCCAGGTCATTTTTTTATTAACTTCATTTCCTTTTCCTTGAGTAATGAGTGCAGGCCGAAGACCAAGGAGTTCAGATTGTGTTGTTAAAAGATGGCTTTGATCTAAAGAGACAGACTATTTAGTCATTGTCTGATTCATTAGCAGCAGTATTTTCATTCTGATACCCTACTCCAATGCAGTAGTAAATCTTGCAAGGTTAACTTTTAAATGCTCAGTAATAGAGTGTCATCAGTTTTTAGTAACAGTCTGAAGCTCACGTGTTTAGTAATGATTTTTGCCATTTTAGTATTAATTTTATATATGTTTTCACAGATAATTAAAGTACCTGGTTACTAAATAGGTTTAGCATAACTTTGCTGATCTCTAGTGATAAACAAGCCTGCTTGTTTTTACATGCATTAGTGTTGAAAACAGTTTGCAGTGGCAGGAGATGATTAATCATTAAGCTCAGGGTTTAATGGAGCAACAGTATATAGAAACTTTCTCTAAGGATGCAATTTGAAAAGCCAGTGAATCGATCCAAAGTCACTAAAAGGAACACAAACACTGCTCCGCTTGCTGTGCGGGTTCCTGCTGTGCTAGTGTCTCCAACGGAGGACACAGCTTGCTCTGGGAGTGCCTTGGTTGAACTTCCTGAGCAACCCTGTTCATGTGTGGTGTTCCTTGAATCAAATATCCAGGAGAAATGGAAGCGTTTCACTACAAATATAGAGAGCTGGTGATATTATTTCAGGGATCCTTTGTAACAAGGCATTTGATTAGATCAGTTGATCTACTTTCTGCAGCTTCTGTACCTGTCTTTTAGTTTGTCATACCAAAAATTGATGAGCTTCCTGCTAGAGAAGTTTATGGACAATCATACCTTTTTGTTGCTTGAAGTGATTTTTCTGTTGGTCACAAGCCTTGTATTCTCTGAGGTTTCTGGTAGTCATTCATAAGAACAGTAATAAAATCTCCTTTCAGCAAAGGATTTCCACAGCTCTGCAGAGGAACCTGTAATTCATGCAGAAGTACAATCTCCTGTGTATAATACAATATTGATGACATGAAGATCATGGACTCCGGATTCTGGCTACTGCCCTTTACATTACTATTTCCCCTCATAAGTAAATGCTGTAGTCACTTCTGTGACAGGTTTCCCCCCCATCTCTTTAACATTTACAAACTGCAAGTGAAGGGCCAAATTTGGGGCAGGGGAAAGAGCAGCTAGGTATGCTGAACCTACTTCTTATGTGTGGGGGAATACAACTCTGAGATGTGCCAGCCTCACTGATGTTTCTGCTGACTACATCTGTACACTTAAAATAAAAGGAATCCTACATTTTTAACAAAACATAAGTCCTACAAATGTTCATTCACAGTCATCTTTTGTACAGCATGGGGTATTTGTTGGTTGGTTTTTTTTTTAATAATTCATCTAACATTACTGTCAAATGTGACTTAAAAGAAGATTTATGGTTTTAAACTATTGTGGTGTGTTGACTTTGGCTGGCTGCCAGACACCCATTCAGCTGCTCTTTCATCACCCTCCATCCCCTCCAGGACAGGCTGAAAAAGCTTGTGGATCAAGATAAAGACATGGAGATTGCTTACCAGTTACCATCACAGGAAAAACGGACTTGATTTGGGGAAAATTAATTTAATTTATTGCCAATCAAAAATAGAGTTGGATGGTAAGAAACAAAGACAAAACTGAAAACACCTTCCCCAACCTATCCCTTCTTTCCAAGTTCAACTTCACTTCTTCATTCCGGACTCTTCTGCCTTCTCTCTCCCCAGGCAGCTCAGGAAGGATGGGGAGTTGGGGTCTGTGGTCATAACACTGAACTGTGTGCTGCTTATTCCTCCTCACACTTTTCCCCTGCTCCAGAATGTGGTCTCTCCTATGGGATACAGTCCTTCACAAACTGCTCCATTTTGGGTCCTTCTGTGGGTTTCAGTTCTTCAAGAACTGCTCCAATGTGGGTCCTCTCCATGGGCTACAGTCTATGAGGAATAGATGGCTCCAGCATGGGTCCCCTACAAGCCACAGTTCCTGCCAGGAGCTTGCTCCAGTGTGAGCTCTCCATGGGCTGCATCTTCCTTCAGGACACATCCACCTGTTCCAACATGGGGTCCTCAATGGGCTGCCCGTGTGGGTATCCGCTCCACTGAGGTTATCCATGGGCTACAGGGGGACAGCCTGCTTCTCCATGATCTTCTCCACAGGCCACAGGGGAATCTCTGCACTAGCTCCTGGAGCACCTCCTCCCCCTCCTGTGTTCACTGACCTTGATGTCTGCATAGTCATCTATCTCACATTTTCTCTCTTTCACAGCTGCCTCCCTGTCTTTTTTACCCTTTCTTAAATATGCTGTCACAGAGGTGCCACCAGCATCACTGACAGCCTCCGCTGTGCCCTGCAGTGGGCTGGTTTTGGAGATGCTTGGAAAGGGCTGTATCCAGCATGGGGTAGCCATTGGTCTCTTCTCACAGTGGCCACATCTGCAGCCCTCCCTCACTACCAAAATCTTGCCATGTAAACCCAATACAACTACTTTTGGTTTTCACAGAAATTTCAAAATCATATAAATAAGTAATAAAACTGAAAATTATCATCCTATGATCATTCAAATTACACAGAAAACCAAAATACATTCAGATTTATGGACAATGTACTTACAATTAGCCTTTTTTTTCCTCTATCCTGTTAAGCCTCTTTTTTCTACAATTCACTTCTAAACTAACCTTTATAATTTACTCCATTTCTTCAGAAATTTCAAATGTTCTTTGGTTTTCATAATAATTCTGTTAAATTTAGCTTCTTAAACCACAAGAAATTTTAAAGGCAATAGAACTGCAAAATCAAGAATCAAAAAAGTTATATTTTTCATACTTTCAGCTTTTATACAGAAATCTTTTTAAGAGGAGTATTTTATATATGGTAATCTGTACAGTTTGGATCTGCTCCTCAGTTAAGAACATAACAAATTTTGTATGTGACTCATCCTCTCAATTCCAAAAATAAATCTTCCTTTTTCCTGCAATTTTGCGTAATTGGTCTCTGATAAGAGTAAAAGATTTATGCAAACATTTGATATGCATTAAGGCAGATGTTTGGGACATATGTGATTTCAAAAAATGACTTGTATTTCACTTTTGAAAGAGTAGCGCGTCTTCGTCATGATGTATTTTTACAGGAATGCTGAGCCTAGAAGCTCAGATCTTACTGTATATAAAAGAAATTATACAAAATTGGGTACCGATACACGGTGTTGAAAAAGACAGAAATATTTTGTTGCACAAGTTTTGGATTAAACCATATCTGAGTAGACTTGTACTGAATTATATCAGATGTACAACTACAAAGGCAAAGTGTCCTTAGTCATACATAGAGCTATTACGAAAATGTAACTGTTATGAGAAACATAGATTTCCACCAAAACGGAAGCAAAGACCTCCATCAAAATTATAAAGGATGCCACAGAAAAGAAATTTCAGTGCCAGAACAAAAGAAAAAATATCCTTTCTTAAGGGGTTAATATATTATGATGGGGGAAAATGCTTCATTTTGAAACTGTATTTTACTGGTATAGTTTCTCCAATTTAATTTAAAATGTTTAAAAAAACAACAATAACATCAAATGTTATGTTATGTTTCCTTTGATCCATTACATGTATTTATTCATTGTTTGGGCCAAGAAACCAAAAAATCAATCTTTTGCTCTAGTTAATATAATATGCCTGCCCTGACCTTCCAAGGAAGCTGTGTATAAACAAGAAGTACAAATTCAATTTATAACCACAATAATGAGATGAAACAAGGCAATTCTTTAAAATGAACCTAAATAATTGTCCCCTGACCTCTTCTCACACTTCATACAACAGAAACAGATAAAACCAACTTGTCTGATTGCTTATTGCTGAACTGAGCGTGGATACAGAAGCAATCTGTAAAAAGCTGCTCCTCAATTTCAGCATTTTTGTAGTATTTTAATTGAAATACATGTCTGAGTTTTCAGTAATGTATACACTTGAAGAATTAAAGAGTTTGTGTCATATAAGTCTTACTTTATTAAAGCTTCCCAGAAACATTAGCATTTTTCTTAAAATTTTTGTCTTTCCTACATGTATCTTATGACTCAGACAGACCACAGTATGTATCAAATAAAACACATGAAGACAGATAAACTACACTGTAACATTTGGGGGGTTCCAGGGATATGCATTTTCAAGTTAGGAAATGCCAGAATTACATATAACTTCAAGTGATTGTGAGCACCCCTCTTACTCATTATTGTACACTCTTTAGCTTCCTGATCACACTTCCTCTTTCATTTCATGCACAGGGTGGATAGCTCTCATTTAATAATATTCTATGCTATACTTTGTTTCTTTTAGCTTTTTGTCATGTCTATCTCTGTTCCGTCTTTAATGGAGCCAATTCAAACTCATAAGACAGATTTATTAATTTCTGTGGGAACTTTTCTGTTCCAATCAGAAATGTATTACTAGAACTCTTCACAAGTATTATTCAATTATTGGATTTGTGTTCACAACGCTCCCCTGAAATAAGAGAATTATTATTATGTCTATTTTACAGCTGTAGAAATGAGTTGTAGGGACACTTGGTAGCCAGAAAAACATACCTGGATGCCCAGTTCTTAGAACGTGATTTTCCAGTGTGGATAACATGTTATGTTAAACTGCAGTTGTTGTACCACAGTCTTAACATTTATATAGATGTGGCTATAGGGTTCTCAGAAAATGGGAAAAGACGGGAAATGAAAAATCACTTTGCTGCATGATGTTAGCTTTCACTTTTATCACAGCAGAATCTATCAGAAGTTAGTAAAAATAATGAGCCCAGCTGCAAACTCTGGCTTAGGTTTTGCTTAACCCATAGATTCCTAGAAAGTAAAATGTCATCCCATTTCTCTGCAATGGCAGACAATCCTTTGTAATTTTCTGTGCTTCTTATACACTCTTTAAATAATTGCTACTGACCATGTTGAGAGACAAACTGTGGATTAACTCATTTTAGCCATTCTTGCCTGTCCTTCGAGCTGACAGAAGTAATTGGTTGTCTTCTCCTGTGATCTTCACTAGCATTCCTTGTAGAAAGAAACAGGATATTTTGCCACTGGTTTTCATAATAGTTCTGACTGAGAAACAAAGGTGGGGTTCAGAAACAGTTTTCTTCTGGTCCTGTAAGGAAAGTAGGTGCTGACAAAAGTAGACTTTTCGCTCTATTCTTCCCGATTACAATATCACTAACTGTCTCTTTCTAACTGCCTTCGCCGACTTCTGCTTCTTTGTACTGTGCCAACCCTTCCTACCTATGTATTCCCAGGTGCCCGGCAGAGATGTTCATCCCATGTACAGTAGCAGCACACCTTCAGCTCCCTTCTCCAGAATTGCCTGTCCCCCTTCCAACATTTTCCCCAATCTCCATGTACACAGGTTCCTCCTTTCAGTTTCTGTAGCCTCAGTACATCTCTCTCCCTTGCTCCTAACTGCTTTGTTCCTTCCGTCTTGTCTGTTCCTCCAGTTGTTCTCTCTCACCCATGCCCGTTTCCAGTTACCCCGGTCTCTGCGTCCCTCATGCTCCTGGGAGGCTCATGTCACCATTCTTATTCCCCAGCCAGAGAATACCCAGCGGCTTCCAGCACTGCGTTTGGTGCCCTTTCTAGCACCAGGCTGAGGCAAGCTTAGCACAAAAAAAATCCTCATGCAAACTATGTTTTTCTGTTTAATCTTATAGCTCGTAGGCAAGTCCAGACAAACTTCACTGTGACAGAAAAGGCACATAGTGTACTAGTTTGCCAATTTTCAAGTTCAAAGCATGAGTTTACTTAAAGATCATCAAAGAAAGCGTTACTAAAATTTTTTTTAGTGTGGGCCAGCCAACAGAATTTTTTCCTGGTATCATTCTTGGAAAGAGCTAAACCATTTTGGCTGGCAAAACCCAAACAAATTCACTTTGCAACAGACACTCAGCATGAGAAATTTCAGACTGACTGGTTACCTTGGCAAAGTCTTAAGTGCCTGAACACAAAATCTTGTAGTAGGATACATTGGCTCCTTAATGACATACAGCCTTACAGAGTGTGAGGGGAATAGACTCTCCTTCATCTCTTTGATTTAATTCATTTCTCCCTGAACACTTCTGTTATTTTTAACTGCTGTTTCAAATTACACATTTTCTCTTGAAGAAATTGCCAGAGTCTAAAGAAGAGAAAATGCTGAATATATACCAGAACATATGTTAAATTCTGAACGGTTTTTGTTTTTTCTATTTTCAACTCAGTTTTCTCATATAAACTAGTGGGCAGCCCATACAAAGAAGCTTAGATTTCACTTACTGAAGCATAATTTGACAAATGTTTATAAATTCTTCTAGAATTTTCTTTTTAATTATATTGAGAAAAAGAAATATAATTTTCCCCTTTATTCTCTCCTCCCCCTTCTTGTTAAAAATCCTGGCTATAACTGTTCAAATTGATAAATACATATAACAGCGGTACGCAAAAATCTGCTGCTATTTACTTTTCTATTATATGT
The DNA here is from genome assembly GCF_000687285.1 of Phaethon lepturus. NCBI lineage: Eukaryota > Metazoa > Chordata > Aves > Phaethontiformes > Phaethontidae > Phaethon > Phaethon lepturus. The sequence continues at coordinate 117,478 of NW_010561382.1, read as the reverse complement.
CCTAGGTGTTGAAATTTATTTGTACCTCGTAAAACAAATTAGTCTCCTGTATGTGAATACGCAATTCTGGAATTCTCAGATAGTTCTTACTATTTAAATTCCTGAGCTTCTAAATCCACATATGCATTTGACATCCAGGGCCCATTTATTATATATGGTACTCCATTACTATAGTAATACGCCATATTCCAAAAAGATTCAGAAGAGGAAACATTGCACACACAGTTGGATATAGGTAGCAGAAGGATGTTTCCCCCATATAGAAAGTCCCCAACTCTCCTGCAGCTAAGGAATCTGAACACTGTCCAACCCCTCCCCAACTCAAACATCTGTACCTCCAAAACTCTTAAGATACCTGTTGCGATATCCTGCCTGATCTATTCCGAAGTGTATGGGTGGAAGCTTTTAATTGAGCTTAAAACTGAATGTGAAAAAGCTCAGAAGAGAGTCACCTTCTAATATGAGGTCTGACAAATGCCTGGAAAGACAGCAGTGTCAGACTAGAAAATATATTTGCTTTTTGATGAAGTCCAAAATAGACTTCTGTTGAGCTTACCTACAGTATAATATACTGAAGAATGTGTTTCTGTCATGTCACTTCCCCATCACACAACCATTACAAAAAGCACAGCTTTTTTGGCAGCTTAGAAAATTTCTTTTAGAAGATTCACCTTTCAAATATGTCATGGAAATAGGAAAGAAAAGAATTCCTGCAAATTAATAAGAATCAAGAGATCTCCCTGGTAATGCTTGTAGAAAACCCTTAAAACAGTCCTCGGGGGCAAAATAATTGCCTTCACTTCAAGCTGAAGAAGTAATGGCCAGAGAAAGCTTAAATCCCTTCAGACTATGCTTGAACATACTGAAACAAAACAGAGGCACTTCGCAAGGAGTGTGTTAAAGCCTCTAAAAAGGAGGAGGGCTTCATTAATTGAAGTACTTGATGAAAAAGCGAAGTAGCAGAACTCTAAATGTTATGAGTGTCTGTCTAGAAAAACAGAAGTGTGGTTTCAGTTGAGAAAATATCTGTTTACAAAGAAAGAGTAACCTATATTTTAAGATCAAAACCAAGAATAAATAAAATAGAAATAAGCATCATCTTTGCATATAATTTAACAATAGGTTATAAATAAGCTGAAAGAAAAAAGATGTTAATGACAGAACTACACTGCTGAATTTTTTTATTACAGTAACCTTATTAAGAAGTATTCATAGCACCCTTGGAAGCAAAGGAACCCACAGGTGCTATTAAATCCCTTAGAAGACCCAAGATGCTTCTGTTTGATTAGCCTGGCATGTCAGTTTTGATGAACCCTCTTTGGAAATATACATATTGGAAACATATGCCCTAAAACCAGGGATGGTACACGCATTCTGTATACGAGAAAAGACTGCTGACAACTCAAACTAATTTCAGTATTCTTACAAGATCCTCTGAAGTCTGACTTAAACAACTTATATCTTGAAGTAGACTCAGTGCCAACACTGTGACAGTCATACATGCGTTGCAGAACCTCAAGACACATGTTCTCACCAAATGCAAAACCATAAGCTTGTTTATCCATTGTAAACTTATCTCAAATTTACAATTCTAAGAACCAGTTTTACTGGGAAGATTAATAAATTATTTCTTCTGTGTTCTATTTTATTCTCTCCTTCCTACATGTACTCTTAGCACAGTCTTTAAAAAGAACTGTCTGTTGATAACCATTCATAAGTGTCCATACAGCAAGATCTGGTTTAAGTGTGGTTAGATTACCCTAACTGTCAAAGCTATCGGAGAGCTATCAGTTAGAAACTTACCTTTGAGTCACAAAACAAGATGAAACTTGGCAGTCCCAAAATAAGATTAAGTTTGGCAGAGCATCATATAGTAAAGATAAAAATTTTGAATTTTTTTCTAGGAAACAAATTAATAACACAATTGACTTAATTGGAATGAAAAAAAGTAATGAAGGTGATTGTATTGGCATAAATCAATTAAGAGCATAAGTGTTGAAGCATACAGTAACAGTGGCTATGTGCTAAAGCTATTTCAGGCTTCTGTGGCATGCATATGCTTACATCTGCAATGAGAGCTTGCAGGTATTTATTACTGTATGAACCCTATTATCAAACTCAAATGGGACCCAGATGTCTTCCATTTTCCTGAACACTTTTTAATTGACTTTTTAGAAAAAAAGTAACCCTGTCTCAATTTTCCTCTAGCAGTTTTGTAAACAATTCAGTGAGAAAAATGAGTTCAACTGTTTTATAGAGGATAAACAGCCTGTTTCAGTAGTAGCGGTAATTAAAAGAAGCAATAGACGAAGAGAGGCAAACATAAGAATCTGCTGGGGTGATATAGACAACAAATTCTCTGTAAGTCCCCGGCCAAGTTAGACACAGATAGCGATGAATGTGAAAGTGAAAACAATCTTGACGAGGCAGATAAAGAGAGGCAAGCGTCTGTTTCAAATGAAAAGGTCTTCATCAGGAGGATGTCAGCTGGAACAGGAACAGAATCCATCAACTCTGAACCTGAAGATCGAGATTGAGAAAGGCAGTTTCTGTTTGTTCAATTATACTCACCATTGGACTTCTTCAGGATTTCTTTTGTATTGCTGAAACGTTGAAGGCTGTATTAACCTTCACAGTATAAGGCTTTGTCTAGAAAGTAGGATGGTCAAAGCAGCTACTTGGCAATCTGTTGTTAGAAATAAAGGTTAGGAGAAAACATTCAAGGAGATCTATGGTCACATTTGGTTGCTGACACAGTCAGAGCAACAATTACTGCCCACAGAGGGAAGAAAAGCAAAATATCCTATTTTGATTCAGAATGCAGCATGTTCATTCAAACATTCAGAATGTTCATTCAACATATATTACTAATATTTATACAGATCAAAAAAATTCTGAAATCCCACATTGTGAGCCCAGGTTTTTTCTTCAAAAATCTTCATGCACATAACAAAGTAGCGTCACTTTTGCTTTGGGGTCCCCATTCCTCGGAAATGTTTATATGTCTTGCCATATCTAGCAGTTTGCTTTTCAAAAGTCTATCTTAGAATCAGGCTGTCTTCTTAGGCCCGTAGATGAACTGCTGAAGTTATAATATACCATCTGTAGATGTTTGCCCGGTACAGACCTTTCTCCAACAGAAAGACTTACCTCTAGGCTTTGAAAAACTCAAAAACATCTTTCTAGTTTAAGTACAGGGGAAGAAATTCCTCATCTAGCTGCTTATATTGTTCATCTAGCACTTATATCTGCACTTGAAAGCTCATTCTAGGATAGCAACTGGTGCAGGCAATAGTTAGAACATCTGCTATTCAGTCAGTTAAGCATGTATAAAGCTGAATCTTTCGCAGGCTTACTACAAACTAGAAGGTAGAGTGGGTGTGAATCTTTCTCTTCTGGGGCAAAAAAAAACAATCTGAGATGTTAGAGGGTGCACAAAGAAAGGTATATGACAAAATTTTACACTGAAAATTTCATCCCGCAAGCAATATCTCCTAAATGAGTACATACTGTATTTTTGTATCTCTGTAGCAAAAACATTTCCATCAGTTTTTAACACAGATGAACTTTGGTTTTCTATCATTGTCCTAAACCAAAGATTACAAGAAGGTTATGAAGAAATATAGGCACCTTTTCCTTTATTTTCAAAAGAGTTAAGCAGTCCATTATTGCATGGCACAACTAGACATAGATCCCAACTTAGAGATTCCTACACAAGTATGCCTAATATATTACCTTGAAGAGCAAACCACTCTCTCGCCCAAGCACATATAACACCTGAAAGACCTGAAGCTGTGTAATAATTAATCTTGCTGATTGCTGTATATCAGTGCCTAATGAAATCAAGAAGAAACATTTAAAAATAGAGGCACTAATATTCAAGAACTGGGAAAAAAAGTGTTTATAAAATTCACTGAAAGCTTTTTTTACTTCTAGTAGAAACAAAATATAAAATCTTCATTTTGACTAC
>NW_010561382.1:85431-113477 GCF_000687285.1 Phaethon lepturus | reverse complement strand
CTTTCCCTTGTTACCAAATTCTGGCGTATTGCTATTTAAAAACAGTGATTTTTAAAATTTCCTGTATTCATCAAGTTTAATTTTTGAGATTTGTGAGCTCTAAGAAGCTGTCATGATCTTCCTTATATTTGGCAGAAGAAAAATTTCTTAGTGATTTTTGCTTTATCTGTCTGTGAGATAAAGTTGTCATCATGTTCTCATTAGGTATCTTTGTACATTGTAGAGAAAATTCAGAGTATATGAAATTAGTGTTAATGTTTCTTTTCAGGAGCAGCTTGCTTAGTACTGCTCATAAATAAAGATTCTAGTTCTTAATCCTGGATAACCAGCATTTGTAGTTTGTTTAGACCTGTTGGTCTCAAATCTTGGGTTCCTAATGTTACAGGGAAAAAAATCTCCAGTTCTTTCGTCTTTTTTTTCTATATAACTCCCCAGTTTTAACCATTTTACATGTCAACAATATAGTGCATAATCTCCAGTTCCTTTGCAATATCAGATACAAACATATTACCCACCTGAGTACACCATGTATGCAAAAAAGTCTGTGTGGATATGCAGTGAGGGGAACTATATGGAGTTTTGTATACGACCTGTACTGCAGAGTTTGATGGTACAAGGTCTGAGAGATGCAGCAAGTTAAATAAACTGTGGTTCTGACTAAACCCTGATGAATTAAGGGATTAACATCCACCCCCAGTAAGCAACTTGCTTCGTTACCGTGCAGTGGGAGAAAACAGATACTGGTTAGACATCAAGCCTATTCTGGACAAGAAATGCAGTTATCAAGGAAAAGAGTGTGCTTTCCTCCGGTCAGACCCTGACTTTGGAGCACTACTAACTGCACTTTCATTCTGATAACCAACAAGTTATGTACTCCTGGCTGCCATGCGGTGGCCCAGCTCTTCCAAAGTGGGAAATAAGCTGCAACGATGCATAGTGGCAAAGAACAAGGTATGTCCTGTTTCTCCTCTTCCCTGTTCCACTCCATGATGTGATGGCAACTTCATATGATTGTAAGAGATGTGATCCAGTTTAGGGCAAAAATGTTTCTTTTTCCAGCTAAAGCAGGGTTAGTGCAAATAAAAGATGAGTGCTCTTTTACATTTTTCATACTATTAAATATCTGTCAAAAATATACGTATATTAGAACTCCAGTTCACATCAGTTGTGGTTTAACCCGGCAGATAGCTAAAACAACCACACAGCCATTCGCTCACTCCCCGCCCCGCACTCAGCAGGATGGGGAAGAGAATTGGAAAAAAAAGGTAGAACTCATGGGTTGAGACAAAGACAGTTTAATAGGACAGGAGGAAAAAAAATAATAGTAATGATAATAAAAATTATAAAAGAATGTACAAAACAAGTGATGCACAGCACAATTGCTCACTACCCGTCAATGGATGCTCAGTTAGGTCCCAAGCCACGGCATCCCCCCAGCCAACTACCCCAGCTTTATATACTGGGCATGATGTTGTACGGTATGGAGTATCCCTTTGGCCAGCCTGGGTCAGCTGTCCTGGCTGTGTGTCCCCACAGCTTCTCACTGGCAGGGCATGGGAAGCTGAAAAGTCCTTGACTTAATATAAACACTACTTAGCAACAACTGAAAACATCACTGTGTTATCAATTAGCATTATTTTCACCCCAAATCAAAAACACAGCACTACACCAGCTACCAGGAATAAAACTAACTCTATCCCAGCCGAAACCAGGACAGTGGCTTAATATATTTGACATGTTTAATTTCTGTATTTCATTCAGCATGGACAAGCAGGCTGTATAGAACCTCTCTTGCTATTGCATGCATGCCAAAATCCTGCAGCTGAAAACTTAAATGAACTGATTGTATAGTGCCTGGCTGAGAGGGAGTTCATTTTCCCCACAGCAGCCCTCACAGAGCTTTGTACGGGTCGCTAGAAGGGTGTTGATACCACACCAGTGTTTTGGCTACTGCTGAGCAGTGCTCGCACAGCATCAAGGCTGTCTCTCCACCATTCCCCCCTCACCAGCAGGCTGGGGGTGGGCAAGGTCTTGGGAGGGGACACAGCCAGGACAGCTGACCCAAGCTGGCCAAAGGGACATTCCACACCACATGATGTCAGCTCAGCAATAAAAGCTGAAAGAAGGAGGGGAGGGGGGGACATTCATTTTCCAGTGTTTGTCGCTGAACATCCTCTGCTGATGGGAAGTAGAGAGTAAATCTTTTGTTTTCTTTTGCTTCTGCACCCAGCCTTTGTTTTCTTCTTATCTAACTGCCTTTATCTTGACCCATGTGTTTGGTTATTTTTTTTTTTCCTTTCCATCCTAATTTCTACCCCCTGTCCTGCTGAGGAGAAGAGTGATAGAGCAGCTTGGTGGCACCTGGTGTCCAGCCAAGGACAACCCACCAGACTGATACAAGAGTTTAAGTAAAAATAAGTATTTTCTATTCTCCTGACTATACACTGTGTTATCTTCTTCTTTAAATGCCCCTTTCATTTTTCTTTCATACTTTTCAATAGTATATGCAAATATATGATTATCAAACTCGTGTGGAAATGCAATTACTAATCAACTCCCAGAATGTACTTCTGGCCAGTCAGTTCAGAAGCTGAGCATTCCTCTGTGCATCCTAAAGAAAAAGCCTAAAATATCTCTATACACAGTTTCTTTGCTCTTAAGAGGGCGTAACCTTCTCATTTTTGGAAGTCCAGCTTTCTGGGGCACTTTGTGGTGTAAATGGTTTGATCAAATCTTAAGGAATATGTGTGTCTCACAGGATTGCTGAAATGCTGCCTGTCATAAAAGCAATCAGCAGGAGAAAATAAAAAAATGACATTCTAGAGACATTGTAATGATATCAATCTGCTATGATAATGCAATTGTGTGTAAAGATACATATTTATCTACTTCTTGTAGATTGAACTGTGCTGTCTTGCCTAGATCTATAACCTGTGTTCTTCATTGGTATACTGCTTTTGTCACATGAATCAATCATTGTTATACACGTTTTCTTTGAGTGAAAAAAATTGCACACATTATTCCAGGTATGCATAGACGAATAAGCAAATGTTGTTATAGATTTAAGAAGAGTAAAGGTCCTGCAATGAACAATTAGGGAAAAAAAATATAATCAGGAAAAAGGAGATGATGAATCTTTTCCCAAGAAAAGAAAGCTTTTATAATGGCTTTCCCAAACATATTCCCTCTTAATAGTGTCAAGTTATATCTTGAGGTGCATTCAAACAGCCATCAGAGGCTTCGAAAATTATGATCCACACAGCTGAAAGGGAATTTTTTTTTTCCAGATGAGGACTTTAAAAACAATGGTATTTCTGAGGAAGAGGGATAGCTCAAAATAAACATATTCATAAAGGAAAGTTGCAAGGATCTCATTAGTTATCTTCCCTAGTACTATTGTCACTTAATAGGAAAAGCAGCATACAGGGCATAATCCTGTCATTTTTTATTACAGAAAAATTCCCTGATGAAAACAACCACAGTTTCATTAATTAATAGTTTCCATTTAGGGAGAGAGATTAAATATTTCTGGAACAACAAATTTCAGCATGTATTTCAATCATATACATTACCTACCTATGGCCATTTCTAGATAAAAAAGGTATGTTGGATAAACCAGTTTCACACTAGTCATATCCCAGTTTCTTTGTCTTTTTCTTAGGCACTGAGATTTAAATAAAAAGTTATCATCATTTAAATTAGAACTGTCCCTCCTCCCCCTTATTTCTTCCTTTCAATTCTCAATTTTGACTGCAATGCTCTAAGAGCAGCACTTAAACTAATTGCAATTTTTGCTTTTGCTTCACCCACCCTTTTCACTTCACCACTTTGTATCTGCACATAAAGGAAGGGTGACCTGCTTCCTCTGAAGGTGATGCTAATGCAGTTCAATAAATGGCAGAGAAAACAGGGTGACCTGAAATGGTGCAAGCCGTATCAGAAAGGCATTTCATTTTTTTCTATTATGAAAACGAGATTTTCCTTTAAGTCTGTTTATTGAGCTGCAGTAACATAACGTAAAGTAACATAGACTTAAGCAAGATGACCTCATTCATCATTCTGGGGTCAGCTAAAGACGTTGGAAGCATTCTGAGCACTGGTTAAAGAAACACAATTTTTCATGAGAGAAATTTCTTAATCCCTTTGGGATTGGCCCTTTCAAACTACAGCATACTGCTGAAGGAAGAGCAGAGCCTATACGTTAGCTCTCAGCATTAAGCATTTGCACAGCACCTGTTCAGAGAGACAGTTGTAGCTCCAAGAAATGTTAACCATGTTCAGCAATATGGAGTGAGGCTCTACACCTGCTCTGCTCTCCAAACTGGTAAAGAGGACGAAAAGTGGGCATCGCAAAAGGCAGAAGAGGTGTTTCACCAGCCTTTGGGTCAGGCTTGTAAATTCGGGTCAGAGCACAGCTGCTTGGCTACAATTGACTCCATGCAAACAATTCGTATGGCCAGTACTTGTGGGTTTTTAGTTACTTCTCCGGCTAGACAAAATTATTCAAATGTGCTTAAGAACTGTGTTTAGGAGGAATTGATGGGGGGGGCAGACAAGACAGCCAGCCACTAACACGGAAATGTGCCTGTGGGTTCAGAGCAAACAGTCCCTCTCACAACTGCTCCACGCCTCTGACCATATGTTGTTCATCTGTTCATCTCCCCAACCATTCATTTGGACTAGGATGTTGAACTGTGCCAAATAAGCTTCCCAGGGAGTTTTCCCTCAAAGATACAGGGATGGAGGGTCGTATTATCTGAGCTGAGCCAATCCTACCTCTCCCCTCCAGGCATTTTTGAGCAAAAACAAGATGGAAAACTTCAGCAAACATCCTGCCTCAGTCATCAACTCATCTGGTCCAGTCTCTCACCCAGACACTTGTCTTCTATAGTCCCTTTAATTTTCTTCTCAAGGCTATTGTTTAGCTGCCCAAACCCCTGAGTGCCCATTTCCATCAGCAAATTTCAAGTTAGACGAAGTTTTCCTGGTGACCTCTACTCCTGGAAAACGTGTTGATGTAGAGCAGTCAGTTCATGGCTCCTCTCCATTTTATCAGGCTATACAGACTTTTGTAGCTGCTACTCAGACAAAGATATAATTTCTAACAATAGTTCATCATCAATTCTTTTTGGGAAGTTTCCAGATGTTGCTTTAATTCATTTTGTGGAGTCTCCTGGCTCGGTTTTAAGTCTTGTTGTAATTCCTTTTGGTCTTATGTCAATTCCTTTTGGCTATTTTTATACCTATGAGCATCTCCATTATTTATTGCATATTGATTTGACGGCAATATGAACACACAATCTGCTTCGTTGGAAAAATGGATATCACTGTTAATACCAGTTTCATCGCTTCCTGTCCCAAGAAACTAAGCATTTTTGATCTAATGGATTGTCTTCCTTAGCTGGTAAAATTGATTCTGTCAGTGAAGTATGTCTTTGATGAAGTCTTAATAAAACAAAGAATGAAAGGACTTTTGTTCCCTTAAACACTGAAGGCACAAAACCCAGGAGATGTTTCCTTGATCTAAAGATCACTTTCTCTTTTCCCTTATCCAGTGCCCCAAAGCAACTCCTTTTCTGTCTCCCTCCTTCCTCCTAAGGCGCAGCTCGGCACTGCCAGGGACAGCTCAGAGAAAGCAGGGTGCTGGCCTCAGGGCAGCCCCAGCTGCTGGCTCTCTGCCGTCTTTCCTCCTGATCCAGCATCCAGAAAAAGGGATTTTAATTGTTCCCTCCTGTGCTGAGACAAAGACACATTCTTTGTTTCGTGGCTTGGACTCTCTAATTTTCAGTAGGACCTAAAGTAAGAATTCACTTTTATTTTCGGCCTTTGCATACCACTGCTTAAACTCAGTTTACATCATTTTATTGGCTGACAAGTAAAAACACACCTGCAGAAATAGCCCATTGTTTCTTCCTCCCAGCTTACCTCCATGCTTTTCTTACTCTGAACAGTTTATTGTTATTATCATTGTCAATACATTTATTATTTGAATGGAAATTTACTAGTAGCAAACTAGCAAAAACTGGTTTGTCTTTTACCACAATAAGCTGAAGATCTTAGTGAAGAAACTGAGCTCCTAATAATCTTGGAGATAAATTATATAGAGCTACTGAGTTTCTTTAAAAAATATATGCAAGTTAAATACTATTAAAAGTATACTTTGTTCAAAAAAATCTGTTTGCAGTAATATTAATCAGAAGGAGACAGTAATAAATCTGACAACCTTATATATCCAGAAGAAAATTTCTTCATAACAACAGAATGAAAAAAAACCCCAGCCCACTCCCCCAAATAAAAAAGGAAAAAATAATTGGCATCATCATAATCACAAAACCTGTTGTATTCCTGATTTTCACTCAGCTGCAGCTTCATGAGGAATAAGTAAAGAATCAGTGAGATCTAACAACATTAAGCTTCAAATGGCAAGGGCTTTTCTTCTCTTTCAGGCATAAGTAACACTTAAAACACCTGGAATGGTATAATCTCTGATTCTGTTTACAAATTTTCACCATCCTGACTTCATTACCTTTCACTGACTTCCAGTTAAGAGAAGAAACACAATAAAATTATGAGTAAGTGCATGATGATTTTCTATTACCTTACACTATAGTGGCATATGAACTCCCACAATCAAGGATGCAGTTCTCTATGATAAATACATTTAAGGTAAATAAGAAAACCATCTCTTTCTGAAATTTCAAATAGAAGAATTTTACATGGGTTTTGTTGAACTTTTAATTTTTTTCCAAAGGAAATTATTTTTGGTCCAAGAAGAGCTACACTTAAGCCCATGTTATTTGACTTTATGGTCTTAACACCAAAGAAAGTCTTTTTATTCTTTTCAGGGTTATGCAAAGGGTATGAGAAGTACTTTATCTGCAGACTTTCACTCCTGCACTCCTTTCAATACCAAAGCCTTCACATCTCTGCTTCTCTCGTAGTCTATTTCTACCACAGACTTTGTATCACAAGTCTAGTATCACGTATCAGTAGGCAAGCTTGACGTGGGAAGCCAAACATGAAAAATTTGAAACCATTCTCAGTCATTCCAGCTTCATCCCGTGCCTTTCATGCCTGCCTTCCTCCCATGTCCCTGTGCAGTCCCATGACCTGCCACCTCCTGACTTTACTGTCCATTGCTCTCCTGTGATTCTGCTGCCAATACGGACTGTGTTGCAGGAAATAGATCTCTGCAGATTTGTCGTCAAAACCCTGTAAACCTGTTACAATCACATCCTTTTATTTCTTATCTCTAAACATAGTAAATCATCTCTTTTTCAGCCTATTCTAACTGCAATTGGTTTCACTTAAGAATTGCAAGCCATACTCTGCTCTAGGTCTGAATGGTGTCAAATGAAATTGTTCTGAATTTAAATGATTTTATAACACTGTAGCATTTCAAATTTTAGTAGCTTAACATCTCTCTTATATTCTTAAATGTTCAATGGTTGCATCACTTGTCGGACATACTTTTCACATCTGCACACTTCAGTGGGAATTTATATATGTAATTATATGACTCCTGTGCTGCAGAATGGAATATTAGCAGTAATATTTATTATGTGTATTATATTAGTGTCTACAAGTAAAATCGGGCTGAAGGCCCCACTGCATTAGTCAATATGAAGATAGTTCCAGCTTGAGCAGAACCTAAGCATCAATCCAGAAACAGAATCATGTGTGTGCTCAGATGAACACATTAACACTTCATAAGGCCAGCTATCAAGCTCTATTTGACATCCTCCTTCTGTACCCATGTATTCCTTTATGCGTCCAGGCAAAATAGGGGAAGAAGAAGGAATTTTCTGTTGGTTTTGTCTTTTTAGAGTATAAAACCACTTTGTGCCTGCTGGCCAAGAAACCTAGCAGGTTTTTCTGAATGTGTTTTTAATAGAGCCTCAACAGGAAGGCAGAGAAAATGTCGCGAATGAGACCAGCAGGCACTGTAGCAGAAGTAGGAAAGGGACCACGGATACTGAGTGTGCTCAGTGCTGGCCCAAAGTTGTCCTTCATGGTCTCCCTTCTTGCCTGACTCACATCGATCTAAAGAAAGCCCAGGTACCTCCACTGTGGGAGGTGAGCTCCCCAGCAAACCCTGCAACCACCTGGAAAGCACCTCCACAGTTTTTCTCCCTCCCTCACGGGCAGAGAGGGAGCTCTCAGATAGACTTTAGCCCTCTCTCAGCTGTCACTGATCCAAGAACCTCTAGATCTCTCCGACCACCACCTACTCCATAAGCAGAGATCCTCTTTGTCAGAACAGAAGACTCAGGAAATACCCAAGACTTTCAGCACATACTCAGATAGTCAGTGTTCTCATTAACCTGAACATCGTAGCATCAAGCAAGCCCAGAGATTCTCCAGCAACCCCAAGCTATTCACCTCCCCCGCAAAAAACTGCCCTCACATCAGAACCTCATATGCAGGTTTAATATTCTCGGTGCTACCCTTGACTCTGCTTGAGGCAGACCATGAATGGAAGTTATATAAAATGATTTGCAGCTGTGCAAATTAGTTCACTGCATAATTTGCATAAAGAATCATCCGTGACATTCACTGAATATCACAGTAATAGTCATGTGAAGGTGAACATCCATATGCTTGCAGGATCTAGGCCTAAAAATACAGGTCTTGGCAGGGTATGGAGTCTCCAGGGGACTTGCAATCTAATTAAAACTGACAAAGGAGTTCCAATCCTAACACTGACTTCATTTTTGGTAAGATTTATTGAAAGCTACAGTTGAGAAGATGATGTATTATTTTTTTCTTTTTTTTTCCATATTTCTTATATCTATTTAGATGTCATCTAAACACAGATAATTGTGATATGGCTGGGGTTTTCCCTTTCTTTCTGTCTGGAAGCTCTTGTCACACATCCCATTTCTATCCTCATCATGAAGACTTCATACCATGTATATCAGAATATATCTGCCTAGCTGCCATTGGACAGCAAAAACCCTCAATTTTCGCTGTGTTTTCTTGGACATGCATCCCCAAATTGCCCCTTTTCTGACTGATATATGCTTCGCTTTTATCACTCTTTCTAAGATTGAAATAGAGCTTTTTCATTCCTTCTTCAGAGCTATGTTGTATCACCAGTCATGAAGTGTCTTGGTGAGATGGAAAACAAAAAACAAGAGCCCAGTGCATAAATTCAATAGCTATTTCTTAAATCTCTGAGTTTAGTTTATCACTTGAAAGGCATAAACAGAATCTTTACGCTTTTTTCTTTTCCTCTGAATATTTAAGCTGAGCATTAGCCAGCTTTATAATATATTCTCATCTGCAGGTGATTTTAAATACCTCTAATTTTAAATATCTCTAAGGATTCCGTTTATTGTTTTTTGGAAAATAATACTTCTTTGCTTCATGGATACTGAAAAGAGACTGATGTCAGATACTTTTCATGTAAAGAATAGGAAAAAAATTCTTATATGACAGCTATTGATACGCAATGCATTCACAAGAAAATTATATTTGTCCACCAGCTCACATACCCTCATAGTGCCAGACTTCATGTTCAACCTTACAAAATTGTCATCCACCCTCTCTGGCATTTGATGTACAGTGAGCAAAAGTTCAATACACTTCAGATTTGAAAGGGAGTGTGAAGAAGTTAGGGGACAAATAGAAGTATCAGAATGTAGAATAAATGTTGCTACATGTCATCAACAAAACAAGTGAATGTACAGCAAGATATTTATGCCAACAACCCTGGAAAAAAGAGAATTTGTTGTCTCAACTGGAAATAAATCATTCAACAATATGAGGAATTCAGAGAAATAAGAATCAGGAAGCTGGCGATAGCAGAACTCAACCTGTATATACTGGGCATCCTGAAAAGCAGGGGTCACAAAAGCTAGTGACAGAAAGAGGCAATGACTACTGTGGCTCTTTACTAACAATATCTTTACCACAAATTGCTTGTTATGCATTCTTCCATACCAGTAGATGAAAAGTAAGGTTTTTTTGTTTGGGAATAGTGCAGGTATAGCTAATTAATATGATGACAGCATAAGTATTTTATGCTTGTTCTTGTTGCGGGGGGATTGAGGTGGGGCGGCCGCACGAACAGAACCACACCACTCAGGGACATATTATCTCAAACCCACTCATTAAGCAGGATGGGTTCAGTGGGTGGTTGCAATCGCTATTCTATGATTTCTAATCTGCGACGCGCACAAGGAACAAGGTCTCTGCCACTCCACACCAGCTCAAACAGGCACTCTTAAGGCAGGGGACTGGGACTGGGACCCTTGCTCCAGCCAGTTCCGCTGGTCCAGTCATCAGGTCCCATCTGGTCCTGGCCCCAATGTGTCTTGGCTCCATTTTGGGCCCAACCTTTTGTATACTGTTAGAGGACCTCTTTTGTGTTCTCCAACTTCTCTGGTCTAATAAGGAGGACTATTCTTTTATTTATTACTTTTGTTACAAAAAGTTGGACATTGACAGCAGTGGTATAACAAAATTAATCTATTCCTTGGGTTTTAGGTCGTTATTAACCCAGTCAGTTAGAGCTGGGCAGATGTAGTCATTATCTCATTTGTTTGGTCTGTGTTTTCAGGTAGGTTTCACCCCACGACAATTCTGTGTTATACAGTGAGTTTCGTTCAAAGTTTTATAGGTTTCTTTTCATTAATGCCAATATACCTAAATTTTTAAGTGCCAAATATTTATTTTGTTTGTTTGGGGTATTTTTTCTTGTGTTTTACTTTCTCCAGTGATATGATACAAAAACTTTCCTCTGGATTTCACTTCCAATGTAAAATGATGGCAGCACTGACCCTTTCACTTCTTTGGTGTACACTCCCTTATATTAAAGTGACTCTGTAATTCCTAATAAGTGTAGGCAAGCTGTTTAAAAGCTTTAACAAAGTGGCATCTTCATGATTCTAAGTAATTCAAACAAACACTACCTGGTAATTTTGCTGATACAAATGCACAGACTGCATATGTTTATAGTTTACACCATAAATAAAACCCTTGTGTATCACAAAAACTTTCTGTGAATTCATCATAGAAGTAACAAATAGATTGCCCTCTTCATGAGGCTATTAATTATTTCAGTGGAACTGCTCTCATGAGAAACGAGAGGTAGTTCATGACTTGCACAGCATGACATCATGGTGATAGGTATGTAATCACGTTACAGCTCTGGGTCAGATCCTTAGTATAAATTGGTATAGCTTCACTGAAGTCACTGGAAGTATGCCAACTTATATTTGCTGTTGATTTGGCCTTCTGCTGATATTGTGAGATTATCCTTAAGTAATTTGTCTTCCACTTTTTATGCAAGTTTATACAAGGTCAATCTCAGAGTAAACTCTGCCAAATTCTCCCTGAAGGTGCAGAACTTTGCTGAATTGCATTCAGCAGCTGATAAACAGATACTTGTTAAAAGACTTTTATCTGGCCTATTAGTAAGTACAGATAGATAAATTCACATTATTTGATTTCAAATCCATACAAGCATCATAGGTTCAAAAGGTTAACCGAAGCACAGAACTTATCAGATTCATATTGACTTAAGAAATCCCAAGAAGAAAGCATAAAAAGAGTAGAGGAAGGAAAAACAGAGGATATATAAAACATAGAATTAAATCAAAATAACACAGAAACAGAGAGGAAGAGATCAAAACCAAAATTATTTCCTGTTTGAAATTTATTTTTATTTTTCAAAATAGGCTTCTCTTCAGAATATGTGAGATCAAATTGTCATCCATGTTAATACTTCTTCATGCTGCTGTGATGTTAAAGATATTCTGAATAGACTTTTGAAGGTTTTATTAGTGAAAGTGGTTTTCTGCAATATGTTGGTAGATGTTAGAAGATGGCAGCCCAGCTTATTTCTTCTTGGGTCAAAAGTACTGTGGGGGAGGAAAGCAAGTTGTGATTTATAATTCTGCTCACTCATTTTCAATGCTCTTGTCAAAAGTCTGTATATGTATCTAAAAACTCAAACTAATTTTGTATTACTGCCAAATAGTCACATAAGTTTTTCCGATTTCCAGGGAAATGCGTGTTCACATTCCCTCTACTAACAATTACGATCTTAAAGACTGAATAAAATGTAAAATCAAACGTTCTTTATGTTATGACTAGTGTCTGCCTTTCGTTCAGCTCAGACGACTGCCATTTCAGACTCTCTTCATGCCTAGCTTCAAACTGTATTCTCAGATGCTAATCCAGTACTGCATTTTCAGCCTGGCATTTCTCTATTTGGATTTTCTCTGCCAAATTTCACAGGGTTTGTCATTACCTTGGCTTCTGAAAGTCAAGCAGTTTACTTTCTTGCACTTCTCGGGCTCCTCAACACACAGGTCACTCTCATCCTTGCAAACACTCCCTGCTCTTCTGCTCTTCCTTCTGGTTAACTGACATAGCTTTGTCTGCTTCATGTTTTCCTTTTTATCACCTCAGATGTTTTGGATATTCTGCTATAAATCTTGAGTACTCCATACACTCTTGGTTTAATTAGGTCATGTTTTAAAAAGAAAGATAAACCAGTCTGGTTTAGCTTGCAACCGTGAATACTTTTTCTCAGTTTGTGGTTACACATAACCATTGATCACAATACTGTACTACCTTTTCTTAAATCAGCTATCCTCATTTTAGTCATAAAGCAACTGTTCCTGGTAACTATTCAAATTACAGGCTAATAATATTTTAACAAGGCTTTCCCTTAACTAGATATGAAACCTGTACCCAGAAGTGCGTGAGTTTGGAGGGAGGAAAGAACTAAAGCATGTATCTACTATAGCTTCATTTAATGAAATTATGAGAGACCGTCTGCTCCTTTCCAGGAAAAAAAAATCACTGAAACCCTTCTGTGAGAAAACAACTAAAGCAAATAAGCAGGGGTAGAAATCTGCCACACACACACTGCCATTATATAATTTGGCTTCTGAAGGATTTTTCACAGAACGATCCTTGCAGGAACAGAAACAGGATGCTGAGCAGGATTCACTCAGCTTAGCTGCTATATTCAGGATCAAACCGATTGCCAGATCTGAAGTAAAGAAAGAATCAAAGTCTTCCACATTCATAATCACTGGGATAATAAATGCCATTTCCTATCTTGGCAGCTTGATGAGACTAGCCTTGAGGATTTTGTTTGTTGATTTTGTTGCCTTCACAGCTGAAACTATTCAGCAGATTCAACATGAATTCATTACTGGGTTTGGAAGACCAAAACTGAGGTTTTTTAACAAATACATCATTCGTTTAGAAAAGAACATTCAAATCTGTCTGCAAGGCTTACATTACATTTGGAGTATCAAGAGCCTTAAATTTCATGTCTCTTGATTATCCAAAAGTTATTTTTTCTTGTTAAAGTGTATGATAAGATCTACCAGAAGAAGGAATAGGTGACAGGTACAAAAAAAAACACAAGGAAAAGAAAGGAATAAACCTTACCAGAAGAAAACATTCAACCTATATCTGCTTTTTTTTCAGCCTCTACTGATGTTTCTCACTGTTTGTTCATATTGCGAGGTGTAAGTCAATACACTGAATAAGAAAACAACTAATCAAAACTAAATACTCCACTGCTACAATCAAAATCCAGGAATTTGAAAGAAAAGCAAAGTGGTGATCTCTCAGAACAGCCATTTTAGCTTCAGCAACATAAACATCTCTTGCTAATTGACATTCATTGATAAGGAAAAAGCTACATTGCTTTACTGAAATGCCACTTCGGAGCATGTTGCAATGGGTAATTACAAGAACCCAGGCACCATTTCAATGAGGCTGACAAGCTGTGACAAGGGAATGAAGATTTTTTTTTGAAAACTAGAAGTCAAAATTCAAATGCTTTATTGACACACATGATATCTTTAGAAAGGAAGATGATAAAAATACTTTTGAATATAGTGCAGATTAATGGTCCAGATGAGTTTAGATGAACACTGAACATATTTTTAGATCAAAAAAGTTTCAGAAGAAGAGAGAACATACTAAGAAGGTTTTATTCAGCCGTATACTTGTAAAATATCATTTCATTCTTAAGGTTAAAGACAGCCTTGTTATTTCAGTGACAAGGTATAGCACTGGGCTTGCAGCAAATGATTGTCAAGCTGTTTCTATTGTTCACTGTCAAATTCTATAAAAATCAAGCACATGGTGTCTTACATATCTTGAAAAGAAACAACTGTGAAATGTCCAGAAAAGAAAGCAAAGGCTTTCCTTCTCGACTTACTAAACATCATCATTGTGTGAAATTATGTACTGAAACAGACACATACTAAATTTTCCCAACTTGTCATCCAGGTATTAGGCTAAATAACTATAATGCTATGCTTTCTAAAGTCCTTATTTATGCTTTCCAGAACAGGCCAGAATTTTTGTGAGAAATTAAGTATCATGTATTTACAGACTATACAGGTGCCCAAAGACGAAAATCAGTCTGTTCATTACTTTTCTATATATACTTTCAAATTTTATTGGAGAGTTACAGTTGTCATGAGCACTTTCTCAGAGAAATCTTTTGCATTTGCAAGCATTGTACAAGATGGATACCAGTTAGGCGTTGCTAAGCATATAGACACTTAAGGCCAGACTAAGTCTTTGAAGGTTGTCAGAGCAAGTGAAAGAAGTTTGTTTCCATTCTTCAAGGGGCAAGAAATGGGGTCACTACTTAGTAAATTTTGTAGGGGTCATAAACCTGGATCCTACATTTATCTCAGATAACTCAGTTCTATAATTTTATAGTTATGGGACAAATATTGGTGAGAGAATGCTATTATCATTAAAAAGTGGACAAAGTGACTTCACTGTATCATTGTTTGGGAAATAACAACATCACCTACTCATTTTAACAATATAATCCAAAATAAGTTTTATTGCTTTGTTTTCTGGTAAGAGTAACTGCCCATATTTCTACTAACATCATAGTAAATCTAGATGTTGAGGCAGAGACAGAAATCTGGGCAGAGGTAGAATTTAGTTAAGGGAGTGTTAAGGTGCCAGATTCTCAAAGACAAAACTGTGGCAGCAACAGAGATAAGGTTTTTTTTTAATTCAATTTTTAATTTAAGATAATTCAGGGAACCACTGCAGCTCATAAGAAACTATTTGTATTCCATTTGTAACCATTATCCTGGTATCAAAGAAAATCTTGGAAGATGTCATTCACCCTTTCTTTTCCTACTATCCTTTCTGATACTTTCTGATGAAAAAAAATAGTGCAAACATGCAGAAAATAGCCATATTTCTTTTTTTTAGTGATAATTATTTGCACAGAAGATATTTATTTTCAGTCAGTAGTTTTTTGCTTGTGTTTTTAAAGGAATGTTTAGGTAACACAGCTTCCTCAGCAGAACTTTTTTTTTTCTAAAAGTATTAATGGCTTTTGAGTATCACTGAGAGTGAGTCAATGAAAATATCACAGGGACAAGAAACAACTGAATCTCATCTTTACAGAATAAATCTAAAGCATCCATAAAAACTGTACATCTAACACAAGTCCGTGAGAAAAAAAGGGATACTAGACCCTCTTATGTTGTTAGAAATCAGATTAAACTTTATTCTACCTGAAAACATAACCTCTACGTGTCACACAAAACAGCTGAAATAAATCAGTAAACTGAATTAAGATGAAACCTCCACCACCAAGACAGGCTCATGTCTTTGGCCAAACAATAGCAGGAAGGAATTTGACATAGAATCTCAACAGAAAATCTTCCTTAAATAGTCTTTTCTATATATTTAGCAGAGTCAAAGGCAGTAGAGAACAGGCTAGTAGATATATTTGTGGAAGCACTAGTAGTTTTGACCAAGTGGTAGTACTGCTTACTCAATGTTAGACAAACACAAATTTTTTAAAAAAACAAGACTCTTGCAAATTAACTATATAGAAAAAGCCTGGCAACAGCTGGCCTGGATCCACAGCTATGGATGTGCCTATTCTAATTTACAGAAACTGAAACTGGCTGATACTAAATTTACTTATGAGTCGATTCTGAGGGCGACCTAATATCTTGGTTTCTGAGAGCTCAAGGCAAGGGCCGGGCTGGATGCTGTGAAACTTCCTGTTCAGATAGGAAAATTCCTGTTCAGTCCATGGACCTGGATCTGGGACCTCACACGCTCTTTGGAAATATTCTCTCTGTTCTGAAATACAGAAGTCTCAGAAGATTGCTGCTTTTTGGACAAGGACCATATATATTACTTATGTCTGCTTTTTGAATATTTTACTTTTATGCCCAATACTTCAGAGGAGTCTGCTGCCACTAAGTTTTCTCTAGTTTGTTACAGATTATGTCACTGCCTACCTTTAAATATTTTTTTTTAATCTTATGCACAAAGTGTATTGTTGCACAAGCCAGAAGTGTGATATTAAGCTTGTTCAACATTTTAAAAGTCATTATCTTGATGTTCTTTGTCACAAATGAGAAATCTCATAATGAAATCTATTTATAAAATTTTAAAATATGGTATGACAACATTTATTTATTAAAATTTCTTCCCCACTTCAGTAGGGCTCTAGGTGGATTCATGAACTAATCCACTTAAAATCAATTGCATATCCAAAGCATAAGACGATATGAAATAAAAGTGAGAATGGAGGGAAATATAAAAATACACATATATTTTACACAGACTATCTTTGTAGTAGATGTACTTATAAATTCTGATTCACCTGAACTTTTTCTGGTTATATGGTGTATCATTTACAGGAGACAGACCAGATTAAATGATATACAAAAGGTGACTGGTTATATGGTGTATCATTTACAGGAGACAGGTCAGATTAAATGATATACAAAAGGTGATGAGTGGTGTCCCTCAGCGGTCCATATCGGGACAGGTACTGTTTAAAATCTTCATCAATGATATAGACAGTGGGATCAAGGGCACCCTTAGCAAGTTTGCAGATAACACCAAGCTGAGTGGTGCAGTTGACACACCTGCAGGATGGGATGCCATCCAGAGGGACCTGGACAAGCTCGAGAAGTGGGCCCACGTGAACATCAGGAGGTTCAACAAGACCAAGTGCAGGGTCCTGCACCTGGATCGATGCAACCCCCAGATTCAATACAGGCTGGGGGATGAAGGAATTGAGAGCAGCCCTGCCAAGAAGGACTTGGGGGTACTGGTGGGTGAAAACCTGGACATGAGGCAGCAATGTGTGCTCACAGCCCAGAAGGCCAACCATATCCTGGGCTGCACCAAAAGCAGCGTGGCCAGCAGGTCGAGGGAGGTGATTCTGCCCCTCTGCTCTGCTCTGGGGAGACCCCACCTGGAGCACTGTGTCCAGCTCTGAAGCCCTCAGCACAGGAAAGACATGGACCTGCTGGAGAGGGTCTAGAGCAGGGCCACAAAAACGATCAGAAGGATGGAACAGCTCTGCTAAGAGGAAAGACTGAGAGAGTTGGGGTTGTTCAGCCTGGAGAAGAGAAGGCTCTGGGGAGACCTTAGTGCAGCCTTCCAGTACCTAAAGGGGGCGTATAAGACAGATGGGGACAAATTTTTTGTCAGGACCTGTAGTGATAGGACAAGGGGTAATGGTTTTAAACTAAAAGAGTGCAGATTTAGACTAGACATAAGGAAGAAAAATTTCACAACGAGGGTGGTGAAACCCTGGCACAGGTTGCCCAGAGAGGTGGTAGATGCCTCATCCCTGGAAACATTCCAGGTCAGGTTGGACGGGGCTCTGAGCAACCTGATCTAGTTGATGATGTCCCTGCTCATTGCAGGGGGTTTGGAGGAGATGACCTTTAAAGGTCCCTTCCAACACAAATAATTCTTTGATTCTATGATTCTATGTGTTTAAAGTATCTTATCAGAGAGAGTTTCATACTCATGTGTAAGAATGAAAAAAGAAATTATCGTCTTTTGGGTTATGACTAATGAAACAGAAGAGTTGCAGCATGCAGTAATGTGTGTCAGAAGCAGAGGAGTCAGAGGAGCAGATTTCTGAGGGATTAAAGCTTTTCATTGTCTATGCACAAAGAAAGTGATTTATTAAAAAGAGTTGCTGAAGAACAAAAGGAAAAAATGCCCATTCTTTTGAAACGCATTTTCCCTAGCCTCCCTAAGAACATATTTATAAACCTGTACATTAAATAGGAAAGCTAAGCAAAGAATAACATTAGTATGTGTACTTACAAAAAAGAAAAGAAGTGCAAAAAATTCTGGCCAGCTGGTAGAAAAAGTAGAATTAATGTACCTTTGTGTATCACATTTGCAAGAATGCAAATATTGCAGCTTTTGGTCAGCTGGTTTAAGATTAATTTCAAAGTAATTTTTTTTCCTTAAGGAAATGGACTAATAACAGGCAGGTCATAAGTATGGAAACAGGGCTGACTCTGCCATAAAAGCGGAATAGGTTGCCAACTAGAACAGCAAACTATTGAGGGCAGCAAAATTAATTGTGAACATGGTTTGTGGGTCTGCAGATCTTTTTCTGCATTATTTTAAACTTCAAGTCTTTTGGACTTGTATGCAATTTTGTGGATTAACCAGCAGATCCAATGAATTTTATTTAACTGGTGTTTTAAAACTACAGAGGTATACCTAAAAAACCTTAGTATTATTATAAAATATATTAAGAACAATGTAACTTTCTTTTAAAATACATCCTTACCTTACACACTTACTGCAGAGTTTTCTTTCACATTTCCCTAAATTTTTGCCTAAAAGATGTGTTAAATAGAATATTTTCTTTCTTCTTTAAAAGAAGACCTCAGAAGATTTGCAGAGAAAAGAAAAGAAAAGAAAAGAAAAGAAAAGAAAAGAAAAGAAAAGAACAATAAAATAGTTTGATAGTTTCATCTTTGGATGACTGTCTTTAAACATCCAAAAGGACTGCAACTTTTTGTAATTAATTCTAGTTTTAATTATCCTGAATAATTTGGTATCCTCAATAAACTTTCTTATCTCTAACTTGCCCCCATTTCTAGCATGTATCTCTTGAACCTTAAACTGACACGTGCATTAATAACTCAGTGTGAGTCTGAGTAGTGTAAACCTTCATTTATGGTCATGGAGTCACAGAATCACTTAGGTTGGAAACGACCTTTAAGATCATCAAGGCAACCATTAACGTAGCACTGCTGAGTCCACCACGAAACCATGTCCCTAAGTGCTACATCTACATGTCTTTTAAATACCTACAGGGATGGTGACTCACCCACTTCCCTGGGCAGCCTGTTCCAATGCTTGACAACCCTTTTGGTGAAGAAATTTTTCCTAATCTCCATCTAAACGTCCCTTGGTGCAACTTGAGGCTGTTTCCTCTTGTCCTATGGCTTGTTACTTGAGAGAAGAGACGGGCACCCGTGTCTCTACCACCCCCTTTCAGGTAGTTGTAGAGGGCAATAAGGTCTTCCCTCAGCCTCCTTTTCTCCAGATAAACAACCCCAGTTCCCTCAGCCACTCCTCATGATGCAGGACTTCTTTGAGTAGGAATCTCAATATAGCAAATACTACACCGCTGCAGGTCAGACCATCAGGTAGGAGCATGAAAAGCAAAGTCATATACTATATCATTTTATATAGGTACAATATGGTATGAGTTAAAGTACCAACATCCACATTTCCATTGTCTAAACTAAGGATGGAACAGAAGGGAAAGCTTAGACTAGAAATGGATTCCAGATCTGCGCATAAACAGCACTATGGTTTAGCCATAGAAATATCACCCTTTCCTTGTAGTTTCAATATTTCATTCTAATCTGTTGCCATGAGTTGATGACAAAATGCCAGCACTAACCCAGAGTTTCCAAGCTTTATTGTTTTTTTTCTAATTTGCCCTTTTTATGTCTACTACCTTGAATTTTTCAGCTTTCATAATGGAAAGATATCCTATGATATGTCAACTGAGGTGCTACTTCCTCCTTCTGTTGGTGGACAATGTTGGAATTCCGCGTGGACTAAGCCCAGTGGCACAGCTGATGTAAAAGAAGAAAAAAAATAATTCAAATAAATTAACTAAACTTGAAATTAAAAACTACTGTATTACAAATTAATTACGAGAAACTAGTAATTAATAATAAAGAATAAACTACCAGTTTACACCATTATCCCTTTCTATTGCTGTGTTCTCTGACTCAGCCTTTCATAGGATGAGACATATTTGGACCTTTGCAAACTGACCTGAAAAGCCTAAGGTTCACATGATTTAAGGATACACATTCTACAAAACAATAGGAGCTGTCTTCTAAACTGCTGTTGTAGACCACTCCAGCACTACTGAAAGTCTTTGAAAAGAACCTACGTGGGATGTGAAGGAGAACAGCTGTAAGCTGTAAGGACACGGATTATTAGTTTGCTTGTGAAAACCAAAGATTGATGGGAGGGAGGAGGGAGGGAAGGACTGGAGGAAGGACGGGAGGACAGAAGGAAGCAAGGAAGCGAGGAAGGAAGGAAGGAAGGAAGGAAAGAAGGAAGGAAGGAGGGAGGAAAGGAAGGAAAGAGGGATTTAATTTTGTATAGAAGGCATCATTTTGTACACAAGAAGTATGAAACAGAAAATGATGCCTGGGCTGAGAAAGAAACAACCCTACCTGCCAGACAGGAATGATGAAGGGACTGCAGAATGAAAGCAAAACAAAAACTGCAGAGCTATGTTTAAAAAAATTCTATTGTTTCTAGTTGTTACTGTGAGGTTTAAGTTGGCAATGACATATTATTTTGGCACATTGTCATTTTTACTTTCATTATGGTTATGACTCAGCAGAGATATTATTTCAAAGCTGTAAGGGACTATGTTTATTAAGGGAACTTCAAGAGCACATTGTAGGGCTGCTGTATAACATAATTTATAAAAGCATTTACATCCATCAGTGTCATCCGGGGTTGCTATAAAACACAAGTTCTGGGATTTGGACAGTTTGGCATTGTACAGCTATAATACACCAGTCATGATATGGCAATAGTAATTTATTAATTAATCATGCTGAGGAACTTTTTACTAACTTAAATAGCAACTTTAAGTTGCTCTAGGATGTAATCACCTTTCCAGACTCTGTAGTTAGGTGCACAGTGTATTCCCAATTTTATATGTAACTAAAATAAACAAACAAATGCTGCCTTTTCAAAGCCCATTTCATCTTCGCATATCCACATATAATTTTCAGTCTCGCACAGCATGAGTATTCAGAATAAAAGATACTCCTAAAATCCATGTGAATATACATTTACAGTGGCTGCACAATTAAAGGTATTTTTAATTTCTAGACTTCTTTTATAAGATGTAAACCACAACATTTGTAAAGAAGAATATTTGGACTTTTATTCCTGGCTTTGAGCAGCCTGTGGCAGAGGTTTTTTTGTCTGTGAAGAGACACAGTGGCATGCAAGTCAGTACATCTAATGGTTATTAATTCTCACAACTTAGTATTTTACCCAATGCCAATCTAAATACGTGTGTGTGTGTATACAAGAATGTATATTTAGCTATAGGTAAAAAGTCCTCACATTTGGTCTACATTTTACTTTGTGATAAACTGCATCTTTATACTAAACTAAGAATTACTGAGTTTTTTTAAAAAAATGTTTGGGGTTTTTTTCCTGTTGTTTTTAACTTTCCTATAAGCTTGCTTTTACTTTCCTCATCCATGATTGGAAGTAAAATTTCCAGAGTACTGTAGGAAAGAAATTTTCCCGACAGATTCTAATACAGTTTCAATCTTTTATCCCATAGGAAGAACAATTCACTTGATAGATGAAGCACATGACTGATACCAGTAAATAAATGCCAATACAATGTTCAGACCCTTCAGGAACTGTTACTGACTAACCAACATGAGTAAAACATGTATGTTAAATCATCAGCTTCTTAGAGGAACTAGAACTATGACTCCTTTGGCATGTTTTATTTAACTGACACTTTCCCATGCAAATAAGTTGTAGTTTACCAAATCATTACCAATCATTGTATCTCCATTTTCATACCAACAATTTCATGTCTTGCTTATGAACAGGTTGTGTATCCATTTTCCTCCCTCTGCACAATTTGAATGAAAATTATCAGAGCTTATTCACTGGCTGATCACTGTGTTTCTTGGGAATGAGCTGTTACTCTGTGACCTCTGATGCCTATGTTAGATTTCTGTGTGCCATACAAAATCTTGTCTTCCCAATCAGAGAAGAAATTATTACAATATTGTTGTTTTGTATAGCTGTTGGGAGCAGTGCATAGCTCAGTTTATAGCAATGCAAAATGGCCACTCAAGTGCCAGAGGAGTTAATCACAACAGTGACTCAAGTGTTACTGTAGCAGGACAGCTCCGAGACCCCATCCGTGACTTAGAGAGACCTAGAAGGTTAAAGAACAAAGTTCACCGCTCTGAAAAAAAAGAAAACAATCAGTGTGGAAGCAGATATAATTGATTTGGATGACATGATGCATGCTGCAATTTGTTGCCCTGTATTGAGGCAGAATGGTGGCAGAAGTTCTGTAATTGAAAACCAACTGGTGAGAAAATTGAAGGGTTTTCTCTAGTGCAGATGTGGTTGCTATCACTTTGGGAACTGACTATCCCAGGCTTTTATAGTTTGATGTTCCAGATTAACTGTCAGAGACAACTGGTGATATTCTTGTGATGCTGTTTACCTCAATATCTCAAATGCATCTGAACTTATAGCTGATTTTCATTGATTTGAGTTCCCAAATTGTGTTAAGAACACTGATGTCTATAAGCTCACCTCCAGTCCTTGGTCTGTTGCTGAAAAGCTTACAGAAAAATAACACATAAAAAAAGGCAAGTGATATAAAAGCTGTTTTTTCCTACCAGAGTGTGAAATAATTAATGAAAAAAGCTTTTCTTTCATACAAGGTTGCTGTGACAATGATGTGAAACACTTGATTATCAATCACTGCTGATGTACATGATGATGTACACGGATCTGATCAATCAGGTGTCAATGTCATTGTGAACCTCTATATCAAACATTTAAGGACAAAATGGAGCAACATTACAAGATCCCATGAGATTTGCACAAACTGTTTTGCAGGACACACTATAATGCTGATCCTTTGATCATTCAGATCAGGCACAGGACTGGAATACATTTTTCTTCCTCTCAGTGAGGAGCACAACTATTCTTCCTTAGTGAGAAAAGTGAGAACATAGGCAGGGCAGGAGGTGAGTCTAAGATATATAAGGAAACAAGTCACACACCCAGGACTGGAAAGCATGTCTGTATCCCACAGGTTAGACATAGTCATAGAAAGTTTTCATCATTTTCACAGAGCAATCTTTCTGAACATGGGTTGCTTCCTCCTTTGTTGCAGCTGTGCAAACTTCGAATACCAGGTCCAACAATCAGAGAACTTCATCAAACTTGCAAACATGAACAATGATTAACAAGAATGTGGTCAGATCTGCAGGCTGCAAATGATAAATAAGTAGGAGGTTTTAAACAGCAGAACAATGTGCAAGCCAAACAAAGCCAAAGCTCTTCATCAGACTAAAATTAGAACGTACTTTAAGAAAAATCCAAACACGTAAAGGTAGAATGCAATTAGATCAGAGATAACAACATCTGCTGATTAGTTCAGTTTCCTTCTTTTCAGTTCTAACACGCACGGTGTTACACAGCAGTAATCTCGAGTGAGAGACCTGGCTAGCACCCACCAGACAATATTACAAAATGTTTATTAATGAACTTCGAGATGCAAAAAATATTTTCAAAATGCCTTTTAGTTGGTTCAAGAATGTGTCGTGAGTAAGGGAGTAACAAAGAAGTTGGTGTGAGCATCTTAACTTGAAGTAATATTGAGAGAGAGGCAAAAACCTAGTATCATTCTCCATAACCGTCCCAAAGCAGCAAGTCTGAGCTGCCCTCTCTTTAAGTCACTTCACACATAACAATCACTTTAAATGCACCCTCTCTGAACTCTGTCCTCATGTTCCTCTGCTTCTTTATATGTCAAATAGTGGCAACAACACTCACTTCAGTAAAGCTGTTTGAATTCCTCCAGCGAAAACTCATGTGCATCACGAATGTCTGTGGTGCAATCCAGTTGTGTCCCATTTAATGTTCCCTCTGTCTGTTCTTACCAGTGCAATGGAAAGATAAAGGGAGAGAACTATGTACAATTGCTCCTTAATAGTATCTTCCAACATAATATGTTATGTTTGTTTTGAATATTACTATTATGCCACATTTTTTCAACCCTTATGTTCTACTTTGCCCTCTCTGCTTCCTTTTTGTCCTTAACTACTGCACCTCAAGCATAAAATTTTCATACAGACATAATTTGTAAGGGCCATCTACAAAAGACACTGGTTCGAGTACAGCAGAAATTTGCACATTAACTTTCTTATTTTACTTCTCAGTGGAAAAAAGAAATACTAACCAATGGGAAATTCACACCAGGTTTACTATTTCCAAAATGTCTCCCTCTGATTTAACCATCTATAGAAATAATAGTGTCCCTCTAGGAAGATCCAATAGGTTTTAAAGTTTCTTTCAAATATTCTTGCCATAGAGAAAAATGATGAGGTTACAAAGAGAAGTTCCGCACACGAGAGCTTTGGTGCTGCCACTGTTTTCGTAATGGCAGAGCAGATTCATCTCAGGAATTGCTCTAATCTGTCCTTTTTGTACACATACAATATAAAAAATATGTTGATCTTTCTAAAGGATTTTTTTTTTAGTACTTTTTCTCATTATTGTATCACCCATTCATTCACAATAGGTTTTCTTATTCATGTACTGGATTAAAGTGTGTGGTGGGATAATTCTTACATAGAAATAAAATACCAGGTTTTACTACAGTTGAGAGTTTTCAGCTAGAATGAGTGCTCCACTGAATAAATTAAATCATTCAGGATTAATTCATCTTGCTGTAGTTTGCCCCTTTTCTTCTTTGATGACCATATATAGATCTATCATCTATTTTTTCAGAAGCATGTTGCAAAATTACCAGCTTGTCATAAATTGTGAGGTCTGGTGGTATACCTCAGAAACCTACTATGAACTGAATATGTGTTGCTCTTGGCCATATTTATGGACTGGTAAGGAAGTTTTTGTAGTTTGAGGACAAACACAGTGGACACAAATTTGGGGAAGACATGGAAGTGGCTGTAAGATGAAAGAATGAGAGCAAAGATCCCTACAAATACCTGAGGTTTGTTATCTATTTCTGCTTCACTCCAGACTCTCCTTTCTTCAATTTTAGGTACCTGTTTGTAGATACTTGAGAGAGAGTTACCTTTAAGCAGAAAGATTAAAAAAAATTTGAAGTCTAAAAAAATGAGAAAACAATAATTTATATTAAAACCTGTCACAACCCATCAAAATGTTAGCATTAATCTCTACTTTGCATAGATACACTTCAGGCGAATCTATGAAGCATTATGTATGTTGACATTTTTCTCTGTCAAATAGTTATTTCTTCACTGACTTATCAGAAACATCATCTGTATTTGCTTTTGGTAAGAAAGAATTAAATATTGTTTCTGCTAATGAATGCACTGTAGCACGGAGACTCAACCTCTTTTGACAACTCTTCTTTTAGCAGTATTTTGCTCTCTCCTTCATTTCTTCCTTTCTCTGGCCTCCCTGAAATTCTTAGATACCTTAAATCTCTACATTCCTCACTCATAACCTTGAAGATAGTAATGTATTGACCTCACCTTCTGCCCTCCCCATCAAAAAAGAGAGAGAAGGAACCCCCCCACACATACACACAGAGAAAACTGCTCAATTAAACATTTTCCCAGATCTTGAAGGAACCCAGCCACACACGTCCACACAAACCTCTGAACCCTGGATTGCAGCAAGCACTCCTTCCCTGTCCATTCACAATGCCCATTTTGGCAGGCCTGGCTCAGAGCAGTCCCCTCATTCCCCCGGATGCCCCCATCCATCCCCCAGTCTGCCCCAGCCCTACTCCTCTGCCCTGCCCTAGTCTAAACAACTGGGTTCTTCGCACCACCTCAAAGACGTGGCGTAGGCAGCCACCCTGATGTGCCTCCTGGGCACAGCTTAGCTTGCTTTGCAGGGGCAAGGGAAGGTGTGAGGAGGTGTAGACCTCTTCCCAACATTTTGTGTGCGTGCAGCCTGTGCCTTTGGCCCTCCTGCCTCTGTATCCTGAAGGCTTCAAGAAAATGTCTTCCAGATTGCCAACGAAGCTGAAACTTTCAGAGAGACTGGAAATGGCAGAAACAGAGAAGAAAAGTGGGAAGAGAGAAAGCAAAGGCGCTGCCTGATTTTCTTTCACTCTCTTAAGATTCATTCTGCACTTCCCAGAGGGCTCAAATTTAGTCTGAAAACTGCTGCATAATAGCACGTCTGCTGCCTTCTACAGGTCAGTGACACAATATTGGCACTCGGATAAAAAAACTTCCAAACCAATAGCTTTTTCAAATAAGTTGCAAACAAGAGTTGTAGGAAACTAATGAGACCTGGTAGATTTCTTATTTTTAAACAAAAGGAATTGTAAATTGACACGGGAAACATTCCAAACCTGCTCATGTCACAACCTTACTATAAACATGTTATAACAGCAAAGTGACAGCTGTTTTGTCAGCATTTATACTTAATACTCTTTTTAATGTTTCTGTTAAAAGATAGCTATTTTAACAAAATTACCACGTATGGTACTGTTCTGTATTCTGACCAAAACTGTTAGCCAAAGTTTGGGGCCACGTAGATAAAAACATTCAAAAAATGGCAGTTTCCTCAAAGGAGGACTCAAAAAGCAAAAAAAGTTTTCTTCTCCTCACAGCTCCATTTGCTATTAGAAATCAATCTCCATCTGGCCTAAATTTCTTCTTTGCCTTTTTTCTAGTATGTTCCCAATGGTTGCTCATGTTATACCTGGTGCCCTCTCTTCTCTTCAGTTTTGATCTACTGTACAGTTTCCACTTCCACAAGACTTCCCCAAAAGAACTGGTGAAATAATATTCCCCACACATGCTTTACCCGTACTTCAGGTTTGCTTGTTTTCAAACCAGAGCCTTCAGTGGTTTCAGCAACTTGGTACCTGAAGTAGGTTAATAAATGTTTATTAGGTTTAAATGGAGCTTTTGCACTGCAGGCGGGGTTTCAGTGAAAAACACCATTTCACTGAAGCCCAGATTTCTTGGTTTTGACAGCCTTTTCATGAGCTTTCTGAAGTTCATGTGGTAACCAGGCTTCCTCCTCTGTAGCTTTCCGGCATGTCACAGCTCCAAAGCAAATCCCATAGTCCACTAGAGATACTTCCATTTCCAGAATCGCAATATAATCGATGGCTCATCTGATTCAGAACCCTGACACTGCACGTTTAGCAAAGCTGCTCAAGAACTGCAAACCCCAGAGATGCCACAACTGCTTCACACAACTATCTTACAGAATTTTGTCAGCAGCTCCCCTTCCTACTTCCCTATTCACTTCTCTGTGACTATCAGAAAGGTTCCATCCAGTCTAATAGCATATCCTTCAAATAAAAGCAGGTTGGCCCAAATATTGCGACTGCAGATGTTGGTGTAAATCCAAGTTTGATTATGTCAGAGGATACCTTTTGTGCATGCTCCTGTCCTGGAGAAGATTAGGTTTGAACTCTCTCTAACAAAGATAATTCATTTGCGCCTTTGAACATTTTCATTTTAATATCCTTACCATATTGCCTAATTCTAATTCTTCTGTGGACATGCATGTTGCACTTCTGCCACCCAGATTTGACTGAAATTTTTCTTATCATTTGCCAAGTACAGCTCTGATTTCCACATACAACCTTGCTTGGTCAGGATATTCAAGCCTGTTATTATTTCCATTTCAAAGCACCTTCAGCAAAGTAGCAGCAGCAGCAGCAATTCATCTCTTCACAGGATGCCATCTCTGTCTGTAATGACTGTTTCATCAATGTCCAGGACAGACCATCTATAACCCCAATCAGTGTTTTTCTTTCCTTCTTCCTTCACTTTCTCCTGATCTTGAATTTTTACTTCCCACCTGAATTCGTATTAAAGATATGTTTTTGTTCTAAATGTCTTTGGTAAGTTATAGAAACTTGCTCATTTTAATTCAGCTTTCAATCATATAGGGATGTTACTATTATGATGTTTGGTACCATATGATTCTTTTTATCTGCTAAATAACAAAACAAA